>NC_088406.1:40424582-40604582 GCF_034236695.1 Oncorhynchus nerka
ATCTGCTGGTAGAGCAAAGCTGTGACATTCCTCACACTCGCTGCTGAAGAACACTGGGAATACTCCAGTGTGTGGACAGTGTGCGTCTCAATAGAGTAAATGCACAAAGTATCTCATCAGGAGAGCATATCTCATGTGATGGGATCTGCTGCTTTGTTGTCTTGGTGAAGCATCGCCGCAAGGCCAACTCCCACGACATGGTAATTCTGCTCATTAGGGTAGGCTGTTATTAAGAGCCTTCTGCGACTGCTGTCCACATTTTCTTTTTCCTTTTTTACGTTTGAAAAACAAATTTATACATGAGAAACTAACAAAAACTTAGACACACACAAACAATGGCTACATCTCATCTGCCCCGACCCGCATGCTGCATTATGTTTTGCCACTTGGCCTTCAATTGTACCAATTTAGTTTTTCTCAGTTGCCCATGCTATTTCAATAATAAATCATGAGTTTTTTTTCCATTGTGTCAACGGTTTTTAGTGTACGTTTTCTAACTGACGCTGACGTTTATGTAGAATGTTAGGTACTAAATATTTTTAAGCATAATTGAGAATACATCAAGTCTGAAACCCAACTGCCAGTGGACGGTCTAGTAGAAGGATGTCGTTTGTGGCTATCGAACCCCCCCCAGTCAGCACACACACTAGTTCGCCACTGTGATGATTAAGGCAGCAGCAGAACTGTCGGCCGTGCACACGCAGCAGATAAGAGTTCTCAGAGCAGTGTTATTTCTCTCTCTCACACACTCTCTCCGTCATTCTTCTCTCCATACTTCTGTCATCCTTTTGTTCTCCTCTCCCCAGTCCTCCGTTCCTCTCCCCATCTCGACACAGCCCAGATAAGTCACACACACTTCTACCATCCCCTCTCTGTGTCTGTCTCTCACTCTCGGTGTATAAACCATGACTGCTGCCGTTTCGTCCTTTTTCTCAGGCCACTGATAATATCTGGGTAATAGGAGACATGTTGGTGTCCCGGTAGGTGTAAAGTAGTTGAGGAGGGTGGTGCTGATCACAGTTGATCAGTGTGAATGCAGTGGGACTAGGACGGGTCAGAGTAGAGCAGGGCTGAGCTCTTTACAGGTGTCCGATCATCCACCCTGTCACTTAACAGGATAACTAAGACTTGTTATCCTGTTTTCTTTGCTTATCCAGGCTTAATGACTCTGTGTTCACTCACATATAAAAACACACACATCTGCTCTTTGGATGTCTGAAAGGATAAATCGACTTTGTTAACTCAGACAGGCCTTGTACTTCACAATAACAGTGTACTAAAGAAGCTATTAATGTGGTCACTACTGTCCCATGTAGTTCCTCCAGACAAAAGACCTCTGACCTCCTTATGATCCCTGTGGTCACTATGGTAACCACAGGAGGGAAGGAATGTCTGAGATACCTCCCCACGCAAGCTCGGAGAGAGAGGCCAGAGAAAGAGGCCTAGACGGATATTCCACCCGTAGGCCTCGCTCCCAAAGCGAGCACAGAGGGGTTGTGGGAACCGCAGGCAGAGGGGAAGGGGTCGGATACAGAGAGCAAGGGACAGTCGCAGAGCGAGCGAGAGCCAGAGAAAGTCAGAAAGTGAAGCGAGTTGAAATGTTAGGCAGAAACCGTTTCTGAGTGATACGGCAGAAGATCATGCTCTGTCTGGGGCCCCTGACCTCGCATATAAGCGCCAAACCCCCTGTTAGTCAAAAACGTCTAATTATTTTACACCAATATCTTTCTCTTTTGGCTCAGCGTGGCTCGGCTTGAATCTCTGGCCATGATTCAGGGAAGGAGGAGAAAAACGAGCTGTTCTCTTTGTTGTGAAGCGTTGCATATCTGTCTGTCAAAGGGTGTGCCGTTATCGCATGGCTGAAATGAACAGCCGAGGATAGAGTTTCTCTTGCTCAGCTGTATTCCAAGGCACGGCGGGAGGGGAAGCGTGTTTAGCTAGTGGTGCAGTTTCTCTTGCTCAGCTGTATTCCACAGCACGGCGGGAGGGGAAGCGTGTTTAGCTAGTGGTGCAGTTTCTCTTGCTCAGCTGTATTCCACAGCACGGCGGGAGGGGAAGCGTGTTTAGCTAGTGGTGCAGTTTCTCTTGCTCAGCTGTATTCCACAGCACGGCGGGAGGGGAAGCGTGTTTAGCTAGTGGTGCAGTTTCTCTTGCTCAGCTGTATTCCACAGCACGGTGGGAGGGGAAGCGTGTTTAGCTAGTGGTGCAGTTTCTCTTGCTCAGCTGTATTCCACAGCATGGAGGGAGGGGAAGCGTGTTTAGCTAGTGGTGCAGTTTCTCTTGCTCAGCTGTATTCCACAGCACGGATGGAGGGGAAGCGTGTTTAGCTAGTGGTGCAGTTTCTCCCCCTCCTTACCTATGGCTATTTATCTCCTGCTTTATCTGGGTTTCAGCAAGGAACTGAGGACAGCCAGGTCACCGCTACTGTAGCCTGTCTTCTCCCCCGTGTGTGTGTGTGTGTGTGTGTGTGTGTGTGTGTGTGTGTGTGTGTGTGTGTGAGAGAGTGAGACTACAGTGCGGGCGCACCCACATGGTTTGATGCTGTGTGGCAGAGCTGTGAACATCACTTAGTTTACAATTTCTTACAGTTTACACCATGTATAACTCTTGACTTCAGTATAGCCAGCTCACTGTAGCTCTCTCTCCCTCCTCCTTCTTGTCCCAGGCGGCGGCTGACTTTGCCAAGGCCCATCTGTCGGAGGCGTTGCGTCAACAGCTCCTGAGCTACGACCGGGAGAAGGAGAAGGAGAAGAATGAGAGCAGCGGTGGTCTGTCCTATTCCTCCATTCTGGAGCAGCAGATCCTGGCTCTGGACAGGGACATGCTGGACAAGCTGTCAGCCGTCTACAACGAAGCAGGTCAGAGGGCAGGGCAGCCAGGGGTTAAAGGTCACAGCCACACCTCTGTGGGCAGACATGTTCCACTAATCTAACAACAGTTTATACCTTAATCCTGAATTTAACCATTAGAGGGAAAATATGTACCATTGCCTACAAAAAAAAATGAATAGGCTATAATGTGTAGTGCTGACTTCACTGTTAGTTGGATGCCCCAGGCTTGTGATCCGTGTTGTACCGTGACCACAATTCTTTGTTTTGGATTGATTGCACTAATTTCTGCATGCTCAAACACTGTTGTCTGAGAAATTCTCAAATGATGGCTATAGTTTGTTTGGGGACAGAGCGAAGAGTTTGTTGAAATAGCTGTGGTGTTTTTGATAGCGAGAGCTAGGGGAAATGAAGCTTGTAAAAATAGCTGTGGTTCGAGGGGGGTGTACGAGCTTGTTTTGTGTACATGAGTGGGGTTGGCTAGGGGCAGACATGCACTTCTCCTGGACTCTTATAAGGAAGGAGCCCATTACTATTGTGATGTTTGCTCACATTGGTTTGCTCATTCCTACACTTGTTTTTCTAGGAGCCCAAAATTGCTGCTTGCAAAGTATTTCTGACTTTGGGCTTAGGCTCCGGCCGTGCTGCTTATTCAGCTGTTGAAATATAGCTTTATCTTCATCAGACATAGGCACAGACGTAGCAGTAAGAAGGGAGAAAGAGGGAGAGAAAGTGCCAAAGCCCTCTCCTCAGCTGCCCCTCAGGGTAGCTTGACAGATGGCGCTTTCAGAAAGTGTTCATACCCCTTGACTTATTCCACATTGTGTTGTTACAGCCTGAATTCAAAATTGATTACATTGATTTTTTTCTCTCACCCATTTACACACAATACACCATAATGACAAAGTGAAAACATGTTTTTAGACATTTTTGCATATTTATTGGAAATGAAATGCAGAAATATGTCATTTACATAAGTATTCACAATCCTGATTCATTAATTTGTAGGAGCACATTGACAGCAATGTGTGTCTTTTTGGGTACATCTCAAAGTTTTCCACATCTGGATTGTGCAACAATTGCCCATTTATTGTTTTCAAAATTCTTCTACTCTGTCAAATTGGTGGTTGATTGTTGCTACACAAACATTTTCAGGTCTTGCCATACATTTTCAAGTTGATTTAAGTCAAAAGTATAACTCTGCCACTCAGCAACATTCACTGTCTTCTTGGTAAGTAACTCCAGTGTAGATTTGGACTTGTTTTAGGTTATTGTCCTGCTGAAAGGTGAATTCATCACCCAGTGTCTGATGGAAAGCAGACTGAGGCAGGTTTTCCTCTAGGATGTTGCCAGTGTTTAGCTCCATTCTTTCTGTTTTATCCTGAAAAACTCCCCAGTCCTTAATGATTGCAAATATACCCAAACTATTACGGACTACAAAGGGAAGCGCAGCTGCAAGCTGCCCAGTGACCCAAGCCTACCAGATGAGCTAAATGACTTCTATGCTCGCTTCGAGGCAAGCAACACTGAAGCATGCATGTGGGAACCCACAGTTCTGGTGAAATAACGCTCTCTGTAGCTGATATAAGAACTTTAAACAGGTCAACATTCACAAGGCCGCAGATGGATTACCAGGACATGTACTCTGAGCATGCGCTGACCAACTGGCAAGTGTCTTCACTGACATTTTCAACCTCTCCCTGACTGAATCGGTAATACCAACATGTTTCAAGCAGGCCACAATGGTCCCTGTGCCCAAGAACACCAAGGTAACCTGCCTAAATGACTACTGACCCGTAGCACTCACGTCTGTAGCCACGAAGTGCTTTGAAAGGCTGGTCATGGCTCACATCAACACCATTATCCCAGAAACCCTAAACCCACTCCAATTTGCATACCGCCTCAACAGGTCCACAGGTGATGCAATCTCTATTGCACTCCACACTGCCCTTTCACACCTGGACAAAAGGATCACCTATGTGAGAATACTATTCATTGACTAGAGCTCAGCGTTCAACACCATAGTGCCCTGAAAGCTCATCACTAAGCTAAGTACCCTGGGACTAAACACCTCCCTCTGCATCTGGATCCTGGACTTCCTGACGGGCCGACCCGTCAGGGAGTGGTAAGGGTAGGTAGCCACACATCCGCCACGCTGATCCTCAACACGGGGGCCCCTCGGGGGTGCGTGCTCAGTCCCCTCCTGTACTCATGACTGCATGGCCAAGCACGACTCCAACACCATCATTAACTTTGCCGATGACACAACAGTGGTAGGCCTAATCACTGACAACGATGAGACAGCCTATAGGGAGGAGGTCAGTGACCTGGCAGTGTGGTGCCAGGATAACAACCTGTCCCTCAATGTGATCAAGACGACAGGAGATGATCGTGGACTACAGGAAAAGGTGGGCCGAGCACGCCCCCATTCTCATTGACAGGGCTGTAGTGGAGCAGGTTGAGAGCTTCAAGTTCCTTGGTGTCAACATCACCAACGAACTATCATGGTCCAAACACACAGTCGTCCAAACAGACAGTCGGGCACGACAAAACTATTCCCCCTCAGGAGACTGAAAATATTTGGCATGGGTCCTCAGATCCTCAAAGTTATACAGCTGCACCATTGAGAGCATCCTGACTGGTTGCATCACTGCCTGGTATGGCAACAGCTCGGCCTACGACCGCAATGTACTACATAGGGTAGTGCGTACGGCCTGGTACATCACTGGAGCCAAGCTTCCTGCAATCCAGGACCTTTATACCAGGCAGTGTCAGAGGAAGGCCCTAAAAATTGTCAAAGGCTCCAGCCACCCTAGTCATAGACTGTTCTCTCTGCTACCACATGGCAAGCGGTACCGAAGCGCCAAGTCTAGGTCCAAAAGGCTTCTTCACAGCTTCTACCCCCAAGCCATAAGACTCCTGAACAGCTAATCAAATGGCTACCTGGGCTATTTGCATTTTACACTGCTGCTAGTCTCTGTTTTATTATCTATGCATAGCCACTTTACCTCTGTGCCCCCGCACATTGACTCTGTACCGGTACCCCTTGTATATAGCCTTGCTATTGTTTTTTTATTGTTAATCTTTAATTTTGTTATTTTTACAACAACAAAAAGGTTCTTATGTATTACTTTTTTACTTCAGTTTATTTTAGTAAATACTTTCTTAACACTTATTTTTCTTAACTGAATTGTTGGTTAAGGGCTTGTAAGTAAGCATTTCACTGAGTTCTACACCTGTGACATGCGCCGAATACAACAAGTAAAATGTGATTTGATAACATGATGCAGCCACCACTATACTTGAAAATATGGAGTGGTACTCAGTAATATGTTGTATTCAGGACAAAAAGTGAATTGCTTTGCCACATTTTTTTTGCAGTTTTACTTTAGTGTGTGTTTGCAAACAAGATGCATGTTTTAGAATATTATTCTGTACAGACTTCCTTCTTTTCACTCTGTCAATTAGCTTAGTATTGTGGAGTAACGACAATGTTGTTGATCCATCACAGCCATTTTAAATCTAACTGTATTAAAGTCACTGTTGGCCTCATGGTGAAATCCCCTGAGCGGTTTCCTTCCTCACAGGCGTCCTTCCTAACTCAGTTGCCGGAATCTTTGTAGTGACTGGGTGTATTGATGCACCATCCGAAGTGTAATTAATAACTTCACCATGCTTAAAGGGATACTCTGCTTTTTAAATATCTACCAATAGGTGCCCTTCTTTGCGAGGCATTGGAAAACCTCCCTCATCTTTGTTGAATCTGTTTGAAATTCACTGCTCAGCTGCGGGACCTTAAAATGATCTGTATGTGTGGGGTACAGAGATGAGGTATTCAATCAAAAATCATATTAAACACTATTGCTCACAGAGTGAGTCCATGCAACTTATTAAGCAAATTTATTCCTGGACTTATTTAGTCTTTTCATTTTAAAATCATTTGTAAAAATGTCTAAACACATATTTCCACTTTGATATTATGGGGTATTGTGTGTAGGCCAGTGACACACAATCTCAATTTCATCAATTTTAAATCCATGCTGTAACACAACAAAATGCGGAAAAAGTCTAGGTGTCAATCATTTCTGAAGGCGCTGTACAGACCATCCGGAAAGTATTCAGACCCCTCTACTTTTTCCATACTTTGTTACAGCCTTATTCTAAAGTGGATCAAATAATTTCCCCCGCCTCAATCTACACACAATATGCCATAATGACAAAGTTAAAACAGGTTTTTAGAAATGTTTGCACATTTATTACAACAACAAAAAAACATACCTTATTTACATAAGTAGAACCTTTGCTATGAGACTCAATTGAGCTCAGTTGCATCCTGTTTCCGTTGATCATTCTTGAGATGTTTCTACAACTTGATTGGAGTCCACCTATGGTAAATTAAACTGATTGGACATGATTTGGAAAGGCACACACCTGTCTATATATAAAGGTCCCACAGTTGACAGTACATGTCAGAGCAAAAACCAAGCCATGAGGTTCAAGGAATTGTCCATAGAGCTCAGAGACAGGATTGTGTCGAGGCACAGATCTGGGGAAGAGTACCAAACTTTTTTTGCAGGGACTGGGAGACTAGTCAGGATTGAGGGAAGGATGAACAGAGCAAAGTACAGAGATCCTTGATGAAACTTCCTCCAGAGTGCTCTGAACATCTTGGAGAGACCTGAAAATAGCTGTGCAGTGATGTTCCCCAACCACCCTGACAGAGCTTGACAGGATCTGCAGAGAAGAATGGGAGAAACTCTCCAAATACAGGTGTGCCAAGCTTGTATAGTCAATACCCAAGAAGACTCAGTGCTGTAATCGCTTTCAACAAAGTACTGAGTAAAGGTTCTGGTTACTTATGTAAATGTGATATTTCTGTCTTTTTAAAATTTTTAATAAATTAGCAAAAAACATCTTAACCTGTTTTTGCTTTGTCGTTATGGGGTATTTTGTGTAGATTGATGAGGGACAAACTATTTAATCCGTTTTAGAATAAAGCTCTAATGTAACAATGTGGAGGACGTGAAAAGGTCTGAATACTTTCTGAATGCCCTGTGTGTAGGGCGAGAGGGTATAGAGTTACATGATAAGGGGAATAGAAAGAACGGGGAAGGAGGACAAAAGAGAGAATAAAGGGTTGGACAGAGACAAAGGGCCAGTGTATGGAACAGAGGGAATGAGAGTAAGCCAAGGGACAAAAATAGGGATGGTGATATGATAAAGATGACAGAAGGTGATACTGAAAGGGGAAGAGTGTCGTCCTGAACTCATAGAGCGAGGGAGATGGAGCGCCATCCATCTTCACCGCCACCCATACTCGTTTAGCACCCACAGGACCAGAGGAGGAGGGGGGGGGGGGGTGGAGGAGCAAAGTTGTCACAACCGATCCAATGATGGTATATTCAGAATGTAGGGAAGAGAGAGCTAAAATATTCATGATGAGCTGGTGGTAAAGACTCGCTTCACACACTGCGATTTCAGGAGTGCAGCACACGCAATGTCTCTGCCTCTCTCCGGGTATTTGGGATCCTGACATAACTTAATGTTCTGAGTGGGAGGTGGAGAAAGAGGGAGAGCGTCCGAGAGGAAGAGAACGAACTAGTGAGAATTGGAGAGAGGGTGTTCTACGGAATATAATTCTTTGCATGTAACTTATTATTCTGAGTGGGAGTTGGGGGGGAGAGAGAGTGATTGAGTGTATTATCCTATAGAGCAGTGGTCACCAAACTACGGCCCGCGGGCCGGATACGGCCCGTCAGCACATTTGGCCCGGCCCTCTGAACAATACCAGAGACGCTATCGAATTTTTTTCCTATTTGGCCTCCAGAAAAAAAATCCTAGGCCCGGCCCTGTCAAAGAGAGAACGGAATAATGGCGAAAAGGTTAGGTAAGAGAAAAATTGATTCAGAATGCAGGGTATTTAACCTGCGAGCAGACAAACTCTCAAAGCTAAAAAGTGGACTACTATCTCAGCAGAATACATTTGTACGCCAAGCTCAGCTGAACCAGGCATCCGTTCGGGCCAGCTTTCGGGTTGCTAAACTGATAGCAAGAAGCGGTAAGCCTTTCACTGACGGAGAGTTTGTTAAGAAATGTATGGATGCTGTCGCGGAGGAGGTGTGTCCCGAGAAGAAAGATGCATTTAATGCCGTAAGTCTGTCGGCGAGTACAATCACCAGACGCGTTGAAGAAATCGGGAGTAATGTATATGCCCAGCTGCAGCAGAAGACGAAAGAATTTTACTTTTTTTCATTAGCACTGGATGAGAGCACGGACATGCAAGACACAGCGCAACTGCTCATTTTTATTCGTGGAGTTAGCGCAAACTTTGAGATATGCGAGGAGCTGGCAGCCCTCCAAAGTCTCAAAGGGACTACTACGGGAGAGGATATTTTTGACAAAGTGTGCCAAACCATGGAGAAGTTGGACCTGGACTGGTCAAAGCTAGCTAGCATCACGACTGACGGGGCTCCTAGCATGGTGGGCGAAACTCGCGGTCTAATAGGACGCATGAACCGGGAGTTGGAAAAAAGGGGTCTCACCGCCCCGCTACGAGTCCACTGCCTAATTCACCAGCAAGCACTGTGCTGCAAAGTGTTGAAGTGGGATTCTGTAATGAAGGTTGTGGTGTCGTGCATAAACTTCATCAGAGCAAAGGGACTTAAACACAGGCAGTTCCAAGAATTCCTGTCTGAACTGGAGTCTACGCACGGAGATGTGCTGTACTACACAGAGGTCCGATGGCTGAGCCGGGGCAGAGTTTTGAGGCGTTTTACAAGCTGCTACCCGAAATTAACACATTTCTTCATTTAAAAGACAAAACGGTCCCAGAGCTGATCGACCCAGAATGGAAATGGCACCTCGCATTTTTAACAGACGTGACAGAAATACTTAACAGCCTTAACTTGCAGCTACAAGGCGAGGGGAAACTCATTTGCGACATGTATTCACACATAAAAGCATTTGAGGTGAAATTAGCGCTGCTTTTGGAACAAGTGAAAAGCGCAACTTCGTCCATCTTCCTGCTACCCAAAACCTGTCGACAGAGAACCCAGCGGTCCCGTTCCCAGCTGAAAAGTGCGTGGAAGCACTGGAAATGCTGAAGGCGGAGTTCGTGTGCGATTCAGTGAACTACATGTTCATGCAAAAGAAATCCGTCTTTTTCAGAACCCCTTTGTTGCCGACATTGATGAAGCCCAGCCTTCATATCAGTTTGAGTTGGCTGAGTTACAGAACTGTGATGTTCTGAAAGACGCATTCAAGCCCAACAGTCTCATTGACTTCTATGCCGCCCTCCCAAACGACACATATCCAAACATCAAAAAACACGCAATGAAAATGTCCACAGTTTTTGGCAGCACGTATATCTGCGAGAAAACCTTTTCTCGCATGAAACTGCTGAAAACCCCGATGAGATCAAGATTGACAGATGAACATTTGCATCAGTGCTTGAGACTGGCTGTAACTAGAATGGAACCTGATATTCAACTTCTCACCAGCCAGATGCAGGCCCACAGTTCACACTGATGAACATACATAGGTAAGCTCACTTTTCTGACTTGAATGAGTCATTCTGAGCATAAACAAATATAATCATAATAAAAATCTACTGGGATAAAATCCATCTTTACAACCATACTGGTAGTGAAATGTATTGTGCTGTGTATGTGCTGTATCACTTAGTTCAGTTTCTCAACCTGCTTCTTTTGTGGTTTTCACAGGGAAGTTGATGAGAGAGAGCTGCAAACAGCGGTGTCTACAAGCCTACTGGAACCTACAAAAGGATTATAAGGAAGGAACACAAGAACTTTAAGAGACTGCTCATATGTGTCAGAGAGATTCTGCTCTGACAACTGAGCTGAACTTTTATCTGTTAAGATTGTGCATGGCACGACAGAAAGTTAATGTTCCATGGCTTTTTTTTCTATGAAGAACCCAGAGAGAGTTATTTAGTTATTATTTATTTCCTGTTTTTTCTGTGAAGAACTCAGAGAGGGTTATTTAGTTATTATTTATTTCATTAATAGTGTTATTATTTGTTTCCTGACTTTTTTTCTGTAAAGAACCTGGAAAGGGTTATTTGGTTATGTGTGGCTTTCTGGAAAACAATACATTTTTTAAGCTCCCCTACGATCGTCACACTTTTTCTGTTACAAACTGACACCGGCCCCCCATCAGAGAAGGGAAAAGTTATGTGGCCCTCACAGGAAAAAGTTTGGGGACCCCTGCTATAGAGTGTACAGTTCACTATAGTAGTTTATTCACAGCACAGAACCTCGTGACTCGGATGAGTGTGTAATTGAATGCGTGGCTGGTATGAAAAGGCCTTTCAAGCGGTCAGGCTGTGTCAGTCGCATTCTACTGGAGCTCATGTGACAACATGATTGTAAAAGTAGAACCAGTGTTGTACCCGAGACCATAACAAGCTAACTCCCTGGGTGCGACAGTTGACTTTTGGGTTTTTCCTCCTGCGACGTGCCCACTTACTGAAGGCACTACCTCTGTTTGTCATTTACATGTTAGTCATTTAGCAGACGCTCTTCTCCAGAGCCACTTATAGTAGTGACTACATACATTATCATATTGGTCCCCTGTGGGAATCAAACCCACAACCTTGGCATTGCAAGCGTCATGCTCTACCAACTGAGCCACACGGGACCACTCACCTCCCTTTTGACCTCCTTCTCTCTGCAGAAATCCCAGATGCTGATAGAAATCGATTGTGTGATCTGCGTCACTCAGTCTAGTGGAAAAGGCTAAACTAGCCTACCCACAAGTCCCATCTTCCTTCTGCTCTGCCATCTCTCCCACCGCTCCACCTCTTCCCCTCTCCCACCCCTTCCTCTCTCCCACCCCTCTTCCATCCATTCCTCCCTCTCTCCCATCCCTCCCACCCCTCCACCCCTTCCTCTCTCCCTCCCTCCCATCCCTCCTTTCCCTCCAAAGCAAGATGCCCTGTTGATTCCCAGACTGAGGTTTCAACCATCCCCCTCCTAGCCCCATTATGTTCATTATCCTCCTGTATTTCACTCATCCCTTCCTCCCTCTCTCCCACCCCTCCACCTCTCCCTCCCATCCCTCCTTTCCCTCCAAAGCAAGATGCCCTGTTGATTCCCAGACTGAGGTTTCAACCATCCCCCTCCTAGCCCCATTATGTTCATTATCCTCCTGTATTTCACTCATCCCTTTGTTTGGACAACAGTAAGAATGATTAAGTTTGAGCCCAAAGATAATCTTACCATAAAGCTACGGTAATAGTTTTTGATTGTTGTCCTTATATCTGATTGAGCGGGTAGCTCATTTAGGGACTGAAGCGTTGAGCTTTTGTTGTTATCAGGGCGAACAGAGTCCCCAGGACAACCTATCAGATGTATCCCTCGCTCCTTTCATCCAGCCATCCATTGTTTATCTGGGAACAATAGAAGGAAAAAGAGAAAAGTGAGTGAGAGGCCCCTGATGAAATGGCCAAGAGCTTAAGTCTATTCAAACCATCTTTTATTACAGTGAGTTATTTATTTAACACTTCTTTGGCCTGGTATGTCTAAGAGGACCACTACTCTCTTTATAGTCAGGACCTGGGGCTAATAGGGAAACGCTGATATCTAGACCAGCACAGGATGTATGGGGAAGCCATTTCTTTTGGACTGGGTAGTGATGTTCGTTCTATTTTTTATTTTTTAGAAAGTGGGTAGACAATGGCATGGACATAGTTATGTGCACACACTAAAGTAGGCTAATTGGAGAATTTGACGTGCCCAGGACATGCCTAATGCTCAGCAAAAAGAGAGCGGAACAGGGTAGAGCCTAGCTAATTGAAGAAGAGAGTTAGCCTAGGTACAGTATGTTACGTTAATTAAAAACGCGAACTAACGTAGATATGCTAGGCTAATTGTATAAGTCAATCTGTAGGTATCCTTGGCTAATTGAAGGAGTGAACTAGCTCAGGTATGCTAGGCTAATTTGGAGAAGTCAGTCTATGTAGGTATGCTAGGTTTAATTGGATTTGTGGATGTGCACGGGGCAAAGTTGAGCTAATCAGATAGTGGTATGTTTGTGCTAGGATGATGGTTTAATTGGAAAAGGAGAGGTATGTGTGTGTGCGGCTCTGTGAAACTAATTGGGGAAGGGTGCGCTTGCAGGGCAGTACAGCCCATTTTCTCCATCACAACGGGAGCTCGATTAAGAAATAATTAGCTTAACGGCATGGTACAGAGAGGTGCCAGTTGTCGACCGGAGCAGGAGAGGATTAGACACACACAGACAGATGAAAAGATAGAATGGCTAACTTTTGTGTTCACTCTCCTATCTCCCACCTTGTTTCCACTTTCTCTCTATCCCCACTTTCCTACTGTCTGCCCCATGCTCTCTTTCTCTCTACCCCCACTTTCCTGCTGTCTGCCCGCCCCATGCTCTCTTTCTCTCTACCCCCACTTTCCCGCTGTCTGCCCCATGCTCTCTTTCTCTACCCCCACTTTCCCGCTGTCTGCCCCATGCTCTCTTTCTCTCTACCCCCACTTTCCCGCTGTCTGCCCCATGCTCTCTTTCTCTCTACCCCCACTTTCCCGCTGTCTGCCTCATCCTCTCTTTCTCTACCCCCACTTTCCCGCTGTCTGCCTCATCCTCTCTTTCTCTACCCCCACTTTCCCGCTGTCTGCCTCATCCTCTCTTTCTCTCTACCCCCACTTTCCCGCTGTCTGCCTCATCCTCTCTTTCTCTACCCCCACTTTCCCGCTGTCTGCCTCATCCTCTCTTTCTCTCTACCCCCACTTTCCCGTTGTCTGCCCAATCCTCTCTTTCTCTACCCCCACTTTCCCGCTGTCTGCCTCATCCTCTCTTTCTTTCTCTACCCCCACTTTCCCGCTGTCTGCCTCATCCTCTCTTTCTCTCTACCCCCACTTTCCCTCTGTCTGCCTCATCCTCTCTTTCTCTCTACCCCCACTTTCCAGCTGTCTGCCTCATCCTCTCTTTCTCTCTACCCCCACTTTCCCGTTGTCTGCCCAATCCTCTTTCTCTACCCCCACTTTCCCGCTGTCTGCCCCATCCTCTCTTTCTCTACCCCCACTTTCCCGCTGTCTGCCCCATCCTCTCTTTCTCTACCCCCACTTTCCCGCTGTCTGCCCCATGCTCTCTTTCTCTACCCCCACTTTCCCGCTGTCTGCCCCATGCTCTCTTTCTCTCTACCCCCACTTTCCCGCTGTCTGCCCCATGCTCTCTTTCTCTCTAACCCCACTTTCCCGCTGTCTGCCCCATGCTCTCTTTCTCTCTAACCCCACTTTCCCGCTGTCTGCCCCATCCTCTCTTTCTCTCTACCCCCACTTTCCTGCTGTCTGCCCCATGCTCTCTTTCTCTCTACCCCCACTTTCCCGCTGTCTGCCTCATCCTCTTTCTCTACCCCCACTTTCCAGCTGTCTGCCCCATGCTCTCTTTCTCTCTACCCCCACTTACCTGTTGTCTGCCTCATCCTCTCTTTCTCTACCCCCACTTTCCCGCTGTCTGCCTCATCCTCTCTTTCTCTCTACCCCCACTTTCCCGCTGTCTGCCTCATCCTCTCTTTCTCTCTACCCCCACTTTCCCGCTGTCTGCCTCATCCTCTCTTTCTCTACCCCCACTTTCCCGCTGTCTGCCTCATCCTCTCTTTCTCTCTACCCCCACTTTCCAGCTGTCTGCCTCATCCTCTCTTTCTCTCTACCCCCACTTTCCCGTTGTCTGCCCAATCCTCTCTTTCTCTACCCCCACTTTCCCCCTGTCTGCCCCATCCTCTCTTTCTCTACCCCCACTTTCCCGCTGTCTGCCCCATCCTCTCTTTCTCTACCCCCACTTTCCCGCTGTCTGCCCCATGCTCTCTTTCTCTACCCCCACTTTCCCGCTGTCTGCCCCATGCTCTCTTTCTCTCTACCCCCACTTTCCCGCTGTCTGCCCCATGCTCTCTTTCTCTCTACCCCCACTTTCCCGCTGTCTGCCTCATCCTCTCTTTCTCTACCCCCACTTTCCCGCTGTCTGCCTCATCCTCTCTTTCTCTCTACCCCCACTTTCCAGCTGTCTGCCTCATCCTTTCTCTACTTTCCCGCTGTCTCTCTACCCCCCCACTTTCCCGTTGTCTGCCCAATCCTCTCTTTCTCTACCCCCACTTTCCCGCTGTCTGCCCCATGCTCTCTTTCTCTCTACCCCCACTTTCCCGCTGTCTGCCTCATCCTCTCTTTCTCTCTACCCCCACTTTCCCGCTGTCTGCCTCATCCTCTCTTTCTCTCTACCCCCACTTTCCCGCTGTCTGCCCATCCTCTCTTTCTCTCTACCCCCACTTTCCCGCTGTCTGCCCCATGCTCTCTTTCTCTCTACCCCCACTTTCCTGCTGTCTGCCCCATGCTCTCTTTCTCTCTACCCCCACTTTCCTGCTGTCTGCCCCATGCTCTCTTTCTCTATCCCCACTTTCCCGCTGTCTGCCCCATGCTCTCTTTCTCTCTACCCCCACTTTCCTGCTGTCTGCCCCATGCTCTCTTTCTCTCTACCCCCACTTTCCCGCTGTCTGCCCAATCCTCTTTCTCTACCCCCACTTTCCCGCTGTCTGCCTCATCCTCTTTCTCTACCCCCACTTTCCTGCTGTCTGCCCAATCCTCTCTTTCTCTACCCCCACTTTCCAGCTGTCTGCCCCATGCTCTCTTTCTCTCTACCCCCACTTACCTGTTGTCTGCCCCATCCTCACTTTCTCTACCCCCACTTACCTGTTGTCTGCCCCATCCTCTCTTTCTCTCTACCCCAACTTTCCCCGCTGTCTGCCTCATCCTCTCTTTCTCTACCCCCACTTTCCTGCTGTCTGCCTCATCCTCTCTTTCTCTCTACCCCCACTTTCCCGCTGTCTGCCTCATCCTCTCTTTCTCTACCCCCACTTTCCCGCTGTCTGCCCCATCCTCTCTTTCTCTACCCCCACTTTCCCGCTGTCTGCCCCATCCTCTCTTTCTCTACCCCCACTTTCCCGCTGTCTGCCCCATGCTCTCTTTCTCTACCCCCACTTTCCCGCTGTCTGCCCCATGCTCTCTTTCTCTCTACCCCCACTTTCCTGCTGTCTGCCCCATGCTCTCTTTCTCTCTACCCCCACTTTCCCGCTGTCTGCCCCATCCTCTCTTTCTCTCTACCCCCACTTCCCTGCTGTCTGCCTCATCCTCTCTTTCTCTACCCCCACTTTCCCGCTGTCTGCCTCATCCTCTCTTTCTCTCTACCCCCACTTTCCAGCTGTCTGCCTCATCCTCTCTTTCTCTCTACCCCCACTTTCCCGTTGTCTGCCCCATGCTCTCTTTCTCTCTACCCCCACTTTCCCGCTGTCTGCCCCATCCTCTCTTTCTCTATCCCCACTTTCCCGCTGTCTGCCCCATGCCCTCTTTCTCTACCCCCACTTTCCAGCTGTCTGCCTCATCCTCTTTCTCTACCCCCACTTTCCTGCTGTCTGCCCAATCCTCTCTTTCTCTACCCCCACTTTCCAGCTGTCTGCCCCATGCTCTCTTTCTCTCTACCCCCACTTTCCCGCTGTCTGCCCCATCCTCTCTTTCTCTATCCCCACTTTCCCGCTGTCTGCCCCATGCTCTCTTTCTCTCTACCCCCACTTTCCCGCTGTCTGCCCAATCCTCTTTCTCTACCCCCACTTTCCAGCTGTCTGCCTCATCCTCTTTCTCTACCCCCACTTTCCTGCTGTCTGCCCAATCCTCTCTTTCTCTACCCCCACTTTCCAGCTGTCTGCCCCATGCTCTCTTTCTCTCTACCCCCACTTACCTGTTGTCTGCCCCATCCTCACTTTCTCTACCCCCACTTACCTGTTGTCTGCCCCATCCTCTCTTTCTCTCTACCCCCACTTACCTGTTGTCTGCCCCATCCTCTCTTTCTCTCTACCCCCACTTACCCGTTGTCTGCCCCATCCTCTTTCTCTCTACCCCCACTTTCCCGCTGTCTGCCCCATGCTCTCTTTCTCTACCCCCACTTTCCCGCTGTCTGCCCCATGCTCTCTTTCTCTCTACCCCCACTTTCCTGCTGTCTGCCCCATCCTCACTTTCTCTACCCCCACTTACCTGTTGTCTGCCCCATCCTCTTTCTCTTTTTCTCTGCCTCATACCCCCACTTTCCAGCTGTCTGCCTCATCCTCTCTTTCTCTCTACCCCCACTTTCCCGTTGTCTGCCCCATGCTCTCTTTCTCTCTACCCCCACTTTCCCGCTGTCTGCCCCATCCTCTCTTTCTCTCTACCCCCACTTTCCCGCTGTCTGCCTCATCCTCTCTTTCTCTACCCCCACTTTCCCGCTGTCTGCCTCATCCTCTCTTTCTCTACCCCCACTTTCCTGCTGTCTGCCTCATCCTCTCTTTCTCTCTACCCCCACTTTCCAGCTGTCTGCCCCATGCTCTCTTTCTCTCTACCCCCACTTACCTGTTGTCTGCCCCATCCTCACTTTCTCTACCCCCACTTACCTGTTGTCTGCCCCATCCTCACTTTCTCTACCCCCACTTACCTGTTGTCTGCCCCATCCTCACTTTCTCTACCCCCACTTACCTGTTGTCTGCCCATCCTCTCTTTCTCTCTACCCCCACTTTCCCGCTGTCTGCCTCATCCTCTCTTTCTCTACCCCCCCACTTTCCTGCTGTCTGCCTCATCGTCTCTTTCTCTCTACCCCCACTTTCCCGCTGTCTGCCTCATCCTCTCTTTCTCTACCCCCACTTTCCCGCTGTCTGCCTCATCCTCTCTTTCTCTCTACCCCCACTTTCCCGTTGTCTGCCCAATCCTCTCTTTCTCTACCCCCACTTTCCGCTGTCTGCCCCATGCTCTCTTTCTCTCTACCCCCACTTTCCTGCTGTCTGCCCAATGCTCTCTTTCTCTCTACCCCCACTTTCCCGCTGTCTGCCCCATCCTCTCTTTCTCTCTACCCCCACTTTCCTGCTGTCTGCCCCATGCTCTCTTTCTCTCTACCCCCACTTTCCCGCTGTCTGCCCCATCCTCTCTTTCTCTAACCTCACTTTCCCGCTGTCTGCCCCATCCTCTCTTTCTCTAACCTCACTTTCCCGCTGTCTGCCCCATCCTCTCTTTCTCTACCCCCACTTTCCCGCTGTCTGCCCCATCCTCTCTTTCTCTCTACCCCCACTTTCCCGTTGTCTGCCCAATCCTCTCTTTCTCTACCCCCACTTTCCCGCTGTCTGCCCCATCCTCTCTTTCTCTCTACCCCCACTTTCCCGCTGTCTGCCCCATCCTCTCTTTCTCTACCCCCACTTTCCCGCTGTCTGCCCCATGCTCTCTTTCTCTCTACCCCCACTTTCCCGCTGTCTGCCCCATGCTCTCTTTCTCTCTACCCCCACTTTCCCGCTGTCTGCCCCATGCTCTCTTTCTCTCTACCCCCACTTTCCCGCTGTCTGCCTCATCCTCTCTTTCTCTCTACCCCCACTTTCTCTCTACCCCCACTTTCCCACTGTCTGCCCCATCCTCTCTTTCTCTCTACCCCCACTTTCCCGCTGTCTGCCCCATCCTCTCTTTCTCTCTACCCCCACTTTCCCGCTGTCTGCCCCATCCTCTCTTTCTCTCTACCCCCACTTTCCCACTGTCTGCCTCATCCTCTCTTTCTTTACCCCCACTGTCTGCCCCATCATCTCTTTCTCTACCCCCACTTTCCCACTGTCTGCCTCATCCTCTCTTTCTTTACCCCCACTGTCTGCCTCATCCTCTCTTTCTCTCTACCCCCACTTTCCCTCTGTCTGCCCCATCCTCGCTTTCTCTACCCCCACTTTCCCACTGTCTGCCTCATCCTCTCTTTCTTTACCCCCACTTTCCCACTGTCTGCCTCATCCTCTCTTTCTTTACCCCCACTTTCCCACTGTCTGCCTCATCCTCTCTTTCTTTACCCCCACTTTCCCGCTGTCTGCCTCATCCTCTCTTTCTCTCTATCCCCACTTTCCCGCTGTCTGCCTCATCCTCTCTTTCTCTCTACCCCCACTTTCCCACTGTCTGCCTCATCCTCTCTTTCTCTCTATCCCCACTTTCCCGCTGTCTGCCTCATCCTCTCTTTCTCTACCCCCACTTTCCCGCTGTCTGCCTCATCCTCTCTTTCTCTCTACCCCCACTTTCCAGCTGTCTGCCTCATCCTCTCTTTCTCTCTACCCCCACTTTCCCGTTGTCTGCCCAATCCTCTCTTTCTCTACCCCCACTTTCCCCCTGTCTGCCCCATCCTCTCTTTCTCTACCCCCACTTTCCCGCTGTCTGCCCCATCCTCTCTTTCTCTACCCCCACTTTCCCGCTGTCTGCCCCATGCTCTCTTTCTCTACCCCCACTTTCCCGCTGTCTGCCCCATGCTCTCTTTCTCTCTACCCCCACTTTCCCGCTGTCTGCCCCATGCTCTCTTTCTCTCTACCCCCACTTTCCCGCTGTCTGCCTCATCCTCTCTTTCTCTACCCCCACTTTCCCGCTGTCTGCCTCATCCTCTCTTTCTCTCTACCCCCACTTTCCAGCTGTCTGCCTCATCCTCTCTTTCTCTCTACCCCCACTTTCCCGTTGTCTGCCCAATCCTCTCTTTCTCTACCCCCACTTTCCCGCTGTCTGCCCCATCCTCTCTTTCTCTACCCCCACTTTCCCGCTGTCTGCCCCATCCTCTCTTTCTCTACCCCCACTTTCCCGCTGTCTGCCCCATGCTCTCTTTCTCTACCCCCACTTTCCCGGTGTCTGCCCCATGCTCTCTTTCTCTCTACCCCCACTTTCCCGCTGTCTGCCCCATGCTCTCTTTCTCTCTACCCCCACTTTCCCGCTGTCTGCCTCATCCTCTCTTTCTCTCTACCCCCACTTTCCAGCTGTCTGCCTCATCCTCTCTTTCTCTCTACCCCCACTTTCCCGTTGTCTGCCCAATCCTCTCTTTCTCTACCCCCACTTTCCCGCTGTCTGCCCCATGCTCTCTTTCTCTCTACCCCCACTTTCCTGCTGTCTGCCCCATGCTCTCTTTCTCTCTACCCCCACTTTCCTGCTGTCTGCCCCATGCTCTCTTTCTCTCTACCCCCACTTTCCCGCTGTCTGCCCCATGCTCTCTTTCTCTATCCCCACTTTCCCGCTGTCTGCCCCATGCTCTCTTTCTCTCTACCCCCACTTTCCTGCTGTCTGCCCCATGCTCTCTTTCTCTCTACCCCCACTTTCCCGCTGTCTGCCCAATCCTCTTTCTCTACCCCCACTTTCCAGCTGTCTGCCTCATCCTCTTTCTCTACCCCCACTTTCCTGCTGTCTGCCCAATCCTCTCTTTCTCTACCCCCACTTTCCAGCTGTCTGCCCCATGCTCTCTTTCTCTCTACCCCCACTTACCTGTTGTCTGCCCCATCCTCACTTTCTCTACCCCCACTTACCTGTTGTCTGCCCCATCCTCTCTTTCTCTCTACCCCCACTTACCTGTTGTCTGCCCCATCCTCTCTTTCTCTCTACCCCCACTTACCCGTTGTCTGCCCCATCCTCTTTCTCTCTACCCCCACTTTCCCGCTGTCTGCCCCATCCTCTTTCTCTCTACCCCCACTTTCCCGCTGTCTGCCCCATGCTCTCTTTCTCTACCCCCACTTTCCCGCTGTCTGCCCCATGCTCTCTTTCTCTCTACCCCCACTTTCCTGCTGTCTGCCCCATCCTCACTTTCTCTACCCCCACTTACCTGTTGTCTGCCCCATCCTCTCTTTCTCTCTACCCCCACTTTCCCGCTGTCTGCCCCATCCTCTCTTTCTCTCTACCCCCACTTTCCCGCTGTCTGCCTCATCCTCTCTTTCTCTACCCCCACTTTCCCGCTGTCTGCCTCATCCTCTCTTTCTCTCTACCCCCACTTTCCAGCTGTCTGCCTCATCCTCTCTTTCTCTCTACCCCCACTTTCCCGTTGTCTGCCCCATGCTCTCTTTCTCTCTACCCCCACTTTCCCGCTGTCTGCCCCATCCTCTCTTTCTCTCTACCCCCAGTTTCCCGCTGTCTGCCTCATCCTCTCTTTCTCTACCCCCACTTTCCCGCTGTCTGCCTCATCCTCTCTTTCTCTACCCCCACTTTCCTGCTGTCTGCCTCATCCTCTCTTTCTCTCTACCCCCACTTTCCTGCTGTCTGCCTCATCCTCTCTTTCTCTCTACCCCCACTTTCCCGCTGTCTGCCTCATCCTCTCTTTCTCTACCCCCACTTTCCTGCTGTCTGCCTCATCGTCTCTTTCTCTCTACCCCCACTTTCCCGCTGTCTGCCTCATCCTCTCTTTCTCTACCCCCACTTTCCCGCTGTCTGCCTCATCCTCTCTTTCTCTCTACCCCCACTTTCCCGTTGTCTGCCCAATCCTCTCTTTCTCTACCCCCACTTTCCCGCTGTCTGCCCCATGCTCTCTTTCTCTCTACCCCCACTTTCCTGCTGTCTGCCCAATGCTCTCTTTCTCTCTACCCCCACTTTCCCGCTGTCTGCCCCATCCTCTCTTTCTCTCTACCCCCACTTTCCTGCTGTCTGCCCCATGCTCTCTTTCTCTCTACCCCCACTTTCCCGCTGTCTGCCCCATCCTCTCTTTCTCTAACCTCACTTTCCTGCTGTCTGCCCCATCCTCTCTTTCTCTATCCCCACTTTCCCGCTGTCTGCCCCATGCTCTCTTTCTCTACCCCCACTTTCCCGCTGTCTGCCTCATCCTCTCTTTCTCTCTACCCCCACTTTCCCGCTGTCTGCCTCATCCTCTCTTTCTCTACCCCCACTTTCCCGCTGTCTGCCTCATACTCTCTTTCTCTCTACCCCCACTTTCCCGTTGTCTGCCCAATCCTCTCTTTCTCTACCCCCACTTTCCCGCTGTCTGCCCCATCCTCTCTTTCTCTACCCCCACTTTCCCGCTGTCTGCCCCATCCTCTCTTTCTCTCTACCCCCACTTTCCCGTTGTCTGCCCAATCCTCTCTTTCTCTACCCCCACTTTCCCGCTGTCTGCCCCATCCTCTCTTTCTCTCTACCCCCACTTTCCCGCTGTCTGCCCCATCCTCTCTTTCTCTACCCCCACTTTCCCGCTGTCTGCCCCATGCTCTCTTTCTCTCTACCCCCACTTTCCCGCTGTCTGCCCCATGCTCTCTTTCTCTCTACCCCCACTTTCCCGCTGTCTGCCCCATGCTCTCTTTCTCTCTACCCCCACTTTCCCGCTGTCTGCCTCATCCTCTCTTTCTCTCTACCCCCACTTTCTCTCTACCCCCACTTTCCCACTGTCTGCCCCATCCTCTCTTTCTCTCTACCCCCACTTTCCCGCTGTCTGCCCCATCCTCTCTTTCTCTCTACCCCCACTTTCCCGCTGTCTGCCCCATCCTCTCTTTCTCTCTACCCCCACTTTCCCACTGTCTGCCTCATCCTCTCTTTCTTTACCCCCACTGTCTGCCCCATCATCTCTTTCTCTACCCCCACTTTCCCACTGTCTGCCTCATCCTCTCTTTCTTTACCCCCACTGTCTGCCTCATCCTCTCTTTCTCTCTACCCCCACTTTCCCTCTGTCTGCCCCATCCTCGCTTTCTCTACCCCCACTTTCCCACTGTCTGCCTCATCCTCTCTTTCTTTACCCCCACTTTCCCACTGTCTGCCTCATCCTCTCTTTCTTTACCCCCACTTTCCCACTGTCTGCCTCATCCTCTCTTTCTTTACCCCCACTTTCCCGCTGTCTGCCTCATCCTCTCTTTCTCTCTATCCCCACTTTCCCGCTGTCTGCCTCATCCTCTCTTTCTCTCTACCCCCACTTTCCCACTGTCTGCCTCATCCTCTCTTTCTCTCTATCCCCACTTTCCCACTGTCTGCCTCATCCTCTCTTTCTCTCTACCCCCACTTTCCCGCTGTCTGCCTCATCCTCTCTTTCTCCCCTCTTGCCTCTTTCATTCTGGCTCTGTTTTTCTGTTTGTTTTGTCATTTTTCCCTCATCCAAAGCTATAAATGGGAATAATAAAATCACAGTCCTGCTGAGAAGTAATCTAATTTTCCCTTCACTCGCCCTCGACTTCTCTCCTCCTCTTTCCCCTTTTTATTCACAATCTCGTGCTCTGCATCTCTCACCCCCCCATTTTTCTCTCTTCCTACATTATTTCTTGATCAGTTTCAGGCGGCTCGGAGGGTCTTTGCCTCTAAATGATTGAAGCGAATGGAAAAACACATCACCGGGGAGCTGGACCTATTTAATTTCCTCACTAAGCCCTGAAACAGCAGAGTATAACCCAATTCCTGCAATGGAAAATCACAATCACATCACAAGTGTAGACATGCAATGTAGGCGCAGGGTTGAAACTGAAGGCAGGTTCATTCAATGAAATGGACCTCCCCTCACTACCTCTACCTGCCAGTCTCAAAGCATCTCTCCTCCTTGGGGTGGTCCAGTCAGATGTTCCCATACCCCTATGCCCTGTTCTGGGTTGTGTGGTGTGCAAACAGACAGATGGTCAAACAGACTGGTATGTTCTCACTGCAGGGCCTTGGATCTCAGACAATGGGCTTCAGTCTCAGCCCAGAGACTGGGAAACCAAACAAAGAAGGGAAAGGGAGAAGAAAACAACCCAAAGAGGACAACTTTTTGAAGTGCTGTTTTCAAAGGGCTGTGGCTATGTATTGTTGGAGAGGGTTTGTTTGTACAATCGCACGCTATAGCGCATGTGTCAAAGTCTTTCCACGGAGGGCTGAGTGTCTGCGAGTTTTCGCTCCTCCCTTGTATTTGATTGTTGAAATAAAGTCACTGATTAGAGCAGCACTACCTCCCCTACTATACAGTGACTTTGGCAATAGGATGTTCTAGTTCTATTCAAGACTAACGTGGTTCTATTCATCTTTGTCCTCCCTCTCAGGTACCACATGTCTGGTGGCCCTGCTGTCTGATAAAGAGTTGACGGTGGCGAACGTTGGCGACTCGCGCGGCGTGCTCTGTGACAAAGATGGCAATGCCATCGCCCTGTCACATGATCACAAGCCCTACCAGCTCAAAGAACGCAAGAGGATCAAGAAGGCTGGTGAGCAAAAGGATATGCCTTAATAACTGGTTTAGGATCAGTTCTCTCCACCACTAGCCCTAATCTTAAACATTTATACAGTTGAAGTTGGAAGTTTACATACACCTATAGCCAAATACATTTAAACTCAGTTTCTCACAATTCCTGACATTTAGTCTTAGTAAAAATTCCCTGTCTTAGGTCAGGTAGGATTACCACTTTATTTTAAGAATGTGAAATGTCAGAATAGAAGAGAGAATGATTTGATTTATTTCAGCTTTTATTTCTTTCATCACATTCCCAGTGGGTCAGAAGTGTACATACACTCAATTAGTATTTGGTAGCATTGCCTTTAAATTGTTTAACTTGGATCAAATGTTTTGGGTAGCCTTCCAAAAGCTTCCCACAATAAGTTGGGTGAATTTTGGCCCATTCCTCCTGACAGAGCTGGTGTAACTGAGTCAGGTTTGTAGGCCTCCTTGCTCGCACATGCTTTTTCAGTTCTGCCCTCACATTTTCTATAGGATGGAGGTCAGGGCTTTGTGATGGCCACTCTAATACCTTGACTTTGTCCTTAAGCCATTTTGCAACAACTTTGCTTGGGGTCATTGTCCATTTGGAAGACCCATTTGCGACCAAGCTTTAACTTCCTGACTGATGTCTTGAGATGTTGCTTCAATATATCCACATAATTGTCTTCCCTCATGATGCCATCTGTTTTGTGAAGTGCACCAGTCCCTCCTGCAGCAAAGCACCCAACATGATGCTGCCACCCCTGTGCTTCACAGTTGAGATGGTGTTCTTCGGCTTGCAAGCATCCCCCTTTTTCCTCCAAACATAACGATGGTCATTAGGGCCAAACAGTTCTATTTTTGTTTCATCAGACCAGAGGACATTTCTCCAAAAAGTACGATCTTTGTCTCCATGTGCAGTTGCAAACTGTAGTGTGGCTTTTTTTATGGCGGTTTTGGAGCAGTGGCTTCTTCCTTGCTGAGTGGCCTTTCAGGTTATGTTGATATAGGACTCATTTTACTGTGGATATAGATACTTTTGTACATGTTTCCTCCAGCATCTTCACAAGGTCCTTTGCTGATGTTCTGGGATTGATTTGCACTTTTCGCACCAAAGTACGTTCATCTCTAGGAGACTGAACGCGTCTCCTTCCTAAGCGGTATGACAGCTGTGTGGTCCCATGGTGTTTATACTTGCGTACTATTGTTTGTACAGATGAACGTGGTACCTTCAGGCGTTTGGAAATTGTTTCCAAGGATGAATCAGACTTGTGGAGGTCTACCATTTTGTGGAGGTCTTGGCTGATTTCTTTTGATTTTCCCATGATGTCAAGCAAAGATACACAGAGTTTGAAGGTGAGGCTTTGAAATACATCCACAGGTACACCTCCAATTGACTCAAATGATGTCAATTAGCCTATCAGAAGCTTCTAAAGCCATGACATCATTGTCTGGAATTTTCCAAGCTGTTTAAAGGCACAGTCAACTTAGTGTATGTAAACTTTTGACCCACTAGAATTGTGATACAGTGAATTATATGTGAAATAATCTGTCTGTAAACAATTGTTGGAAAAATTACTTGTCATGCACAAAGTAGGTGTCCTAACCGACTTACCAAAACTATAGTTTGTTAACAAGAAATATGAGTGTTTAAAAAACGAGTTTTAACTGTAGAGGAAACTACACAACTATCCCTGGTTCAGATGTTATAGTGTAGCTATACTGAGGGGTAAACCATGCCTCTGCCAAATGAAATTACAAATATATATATCAGGAGCAGTATCCATGACTACTCCCACCACCTTGATCTCCGATTATTATGTTAACGTTTCCTTGATGACATCATAGCTTTATATAGATCAGGGGGGCCAGTAAGTGAGGAATGGAATGCACTCCTCAAGAGAACCCCCAAAAATGTCTACAGAGCCCATTGGCCTGTGATGTAATTATAATTGTATACTGTTTCATGTTCTCCTTCATGTGAAAGTGATTTTGATGGAATTGAGCCTTTAGTCAAAGGAGTAACAAATCAAGTAGGACACACTGTTGTTATTTGTGGCTGTCCATAGCTCACCATCGCCATCTACAGGTTGGTAGTGGAGCTGCAAATAAGTCATGACCGCAAATGACACACAAACTGGGTAAACTAGTTGGCTAGCAGTTTCCAGTAACTGACCTAAGTAACTATGTGTAAGTAAGTGTAAAATCAGTGGTCATAAGTTCACACCAGCTTCCATGACTGTTTACAACATCTGCTCTGTCATTATTATTACTTGGGTCTCCCATGTGGTGCAGCGGTCTAAGTCACTTCATCTCAGTGCTACAGGCCTCATTGTAGACCCTGGTTCGATTCCAGGCTGTATCACAACCAGCCGTGATTGGGAGTCCCATAGTGCAGCGCACAATTGACCCAACGTCGTTAGGGTTTGGCCGGGGTAGGCTGTCATTGTAAATAATAATTTGTTCTTAACTGACTTGCCTAGTTAAATAAAGATCAAATAAAATATTATGACGGTTTTTATATAGCTATTATGATGCAGGGTTCAAGGATAACCCTGTGTTTCCCTCCCGTTGAGTATGGCTTCCAAGTAAAGCCTTTCATCCAGTGTGTTACTGTGTGATTCCTCTTCATGGGTAATTCTCTAGTAACCTGGCTCGGGGCTCTGGCAGTGGGAGAGAATGCAAACATACAGAGACACACACAGGCAGGGCAGCGCAGACCTCTCCTGAATACTGTTTATTTTTCTGCTTTACCTTTGAACTTCAGTACTGTATGTGAACTGTGTCCAATATAAACCATTGTGTTATTGAAAAGATGTGAAACCAAAGAAAATACATTTTGTGCGCTGATCCGTTTATCCCCCCTTCACTTGAATGGCTTCATACTGTAGTTGATAAACATTCATGGATCTGCTCATGGTCTTAGGAACACAAAAAATGTGTTTTATCTCTTCATCTGCTGTAACTAAAAGCCATTGGTTTCTCCTCTCTGTCCTCCCTTTCGCTCCCCATCCTCCCCCCTCCAGGTGGCTTCATCAGTTTCAACGGTTCGTGGCGTGTTCAGGGCGTCCTGGCAATGTCTCGTTCGCTGGGCGACTACCCTCTGAAGAACCTGAATGTTGTCATCCCCAACCCCGACATCATGACCTTTGACCTAGATAAGCTGCAGCCAGAGTTTATGATCCTGGCGTCGGACGGGCTGTGGGACGCATTCAGCAACGAGGAGGCCGTTCGCTTCATCAAAGAGCGCCTCGACGAACCCCACTTTGGCGCCAAGAGCATCGTCCTGCAGTCTTTCTACCGCGGGTGCCCGGACAACATAACCGTCATGGTGGTCAAGTTCAAAGGTGCCGGTGGCAAGGCCGCAGAGCAGTAGACCTACTGATACATCCAAATGAGAGATCTATATTATATATGAATATATATGTATGTGTGTGCATAGGTTTAAAAGAAAAGCGAAAACAAGCCGGCAGTTTTTGGAGTGAGAACTGTTTGTATTGAAGATATTTACAGAAATTAGCCATTCGCCACCATGATGCAAACACTTAAATGTACACCTACAAATTCACTCACACTCTCGAACAGTCACTTGTTACGTTTTTTTCTTCAATCCACATTACGTATCATTAATGTTTTTTAGTAATTTTTTAAGCAGTCATCCTCCAGGCCCTACACTGTGTTACTATTTTGCAGAAGAGGTACACCAAGATATCAACATAATTTGAAGTCGAGACCAAGTTGCAGTGATTTGTACATCACTGAAAAAACCTTTATCAGCAGATATCATCTGATTTGGTGCTTACATACATCAGAGCACCTGTAACTGAACACCTGTTTGGTTAGCCGGAGGGGCTAAATAGTTAGGGGGGGGGGGGGGGCAGCAGCAATCAAACAGACAGTGACTGATTTGATTAAGATGGCATTAGGAGATGCATGCTCTGCGGTCCTCAACAACGGACTGTTGCCTGCATGAGTGTACCATGTCAAATCACATTCAGTTTGATTCTTCACTGTCACCCCTTGATTTCTAACGTTGATCTGTCGTTCTAAACATTGGCCATCTTGTCTGTCGGCTCCATAGACATTTAAACCTGTCAGCTCCCTAGCGCCATGTTGATTTTTGACCTGCAGTTGAGTACCCCAAATGACTGCACTGAGAATTGCAACTGTATTTTGAAGTTCTGTAGTTTATTGGTACTAAATATAATAGATATCGTTCCTCATTCATGCAGACTACTAATGATGTCATCTATGCCTGTCTGTCGACAACGATCTGTGGTCATCCGTCTGCCCAGAATACATTTCTTTAACTCTAATCCCATGTTAACCCTGATCTGGGAATCACTTTGACACTAGTTGCACAAATGTTTGCACCGTGCTGTTATTATTGTTATGCCTGTCTTTTTTCATTAATTATACAAGTTGATTTTCACATGCGTGGTGGCATTCTACTGTTTGAATACCCGACACGTCTTTATTCTGATCATTGGCAGCCGATTGTCTTTCTGAAGTTGGGTTTAGTTCTATGGACTCATGCTCCCTCGACATCAGGGACTGTCACTGTCTGTCATATAGTACAGCTTACTTTAAGTTTATTTCTGTAAACTGACAGACTCAAAACGTAATATGAAGCCTTTGAATGAAATATTTACCTGTTGCCTTATTTTTTTTAATATACATTTCCTCATGAATTTGTTGCCAAAACTAACTCCTTGGTTTGTTATGTTCGTTAAACATGCACATCGCATGTAGATATATCTCACGTGTAGAATACCATCACAGATGTCTCCGTGAGACAAGGAAGTGTGACATGAATGTACATACAGTGCCTTTGGAAAGTATTCAGACTCCTTGACTTTTTCTACAAATTGTTACGGTACAGCTTTATTCTAAAATTGATTAAACAAATAAAATTCCTCACACAATACCCCATAATAAAGGAAAAACAGAAATACCTTATTTACATAAGTATTCAGACCCTTTGCTATGAGACTCGAAATTGAGCTCGGGTGCATCCTGTTAACATTGATCATCCTTGGATGTTTCAACAACTTGATTGGAGTCCTCCTGTGGTAAATTCAATTGATTGGACATCATTTGGAAAGGCACACACCTGTCAATAGAAGGTCACACAGTTGTCAGAGCAAAAAACAAGCCATGAGGTTGAAGGAACTGTCCGTATAGAGCTCTGAGACAGGATTGTGTCCAGGCACAGATCTGGAGAAGGGCACCAAAAAATGTCTGCAGCATTGAAGGTCCCCAAGAACACAGTGGCTTCCATCATTCTTAAATGGAAGAAGTTTGGAACCACCAAGACTCTTCCTAGAACTGACGGCCAAGCCAAACTGTGCGATCGGGGGAGAAGGGCCTTGGTCAGGGAGGTGACCAAGAACCCTCAGGTCACTGACACTTAGGTCACTGGTTTGCCTTCCAACAGGACAACAACCGTAAGAACACAGCCAAGACAGTGCAGGAGTGGCTTCAGGACAAGTCTCTGAATGTCCTTGAGTGGCCAGAGCCAGGACTCTCTGGAGGGACCTGAAAATAGCTGTGCAACAACACTCCCCATCCAACCTGACAGAGCTTGAGAGGATCTGTAGAGAAGAATGGGAGAAACTCTCCAAATACAGGTGTGCCAAGTTTGTAGGGTCATACCCAAGAAGACTCAGTGCTGTAATCGCTGCCAAAGGTGCTTCAACAAAGTACTGAGTATAGGGTCTGAATACTTACGTGAACATTCAGTTTTTAATTTTTAATAAATTAGCACTTTTTTTAAATTAATTTTTTATAAACTTTTTTTGCTTTGTCATTATGGGGTATTGTGAGTATATTTGAGGGGGGGACAATGTAATTTTAGAATGTAACCTAAAAAAAAGTGGAACTAGTCAAGGGGTCTGAATACTTTATGAAGGCACTGTACTGTTCCCATGTTATCCTCTTCCTCCACATCTGCAATGAAGAAAGCAATGCACCAACTCTTTGGTTTATTAACAAAAGAGGTATTTTACTAGATTAGTATGTTTGTGCTTTTTCAGTTTCGAAATAATGTACAGTGGGGAGAACAAGTATTTGATACACTGACGATTTTGCAGGTTTTCCTACTTACAAAGCATGTAGAGGTCTGTAATTTTTATCATAGGTAGACTTCAACTGTGAGAGACTGAATCTAAAACAAAAATCCAGAAAATCACATTGTATGATTTCTAAGTAATTCATTTGCATTTTATTGCATAGCATAAGTATTTGATACATCAGAAAAGCAGTACTTAATATTTGGTACAGAAACCTTTGTTTGCAGTTACAGAGATCATGCGTTTCCTGTAGTTCTTGACCAGGTTTGCACACACTGCAGCAGGGATTTTGGCCCACTCCTCCATACAGACCTTCTCCAGATCCTTCAGGTTTCGGGGCTATCGCTGGGCAATACGGACTTTCAGCTCCCTCCAAAGATTTTCTATTGGGTTCAGGTCTGGAGACTGGCTAGGCCACTCTAGGACGTTGAGATGCTTCTTACGGAGCCACTCCTTAGTTGCCCTGTCTGTGTGTTTCGGGTCGTTGTCATGCTGGAAGACTCAGCCACGACCCATCTTCAATGATCTTACTGAGGGAAGGAGGTTGTTGGCCAAGATCTCGCAATACATGGCCCCATCCATCCTCCCCTCAATACGGTGCAGTCGTCCTGTCCCCTTTGCAGAAAAGCATCCCCAAAGAATGATGTTTCAACCTCCATGCTTCACGGTTGGGATGGTGTTCTTGGGGTTGTACTCATCCTTCTTCCTCCAAACACGGTGAGTGGAGTTTAGACCAAAAAGCTCTATTTTTATCTCATCAGACCACATGACCTTCTCCCATTCCTCCTCTGGATCATCCAGATGGTCATTGGCAAAGTTCAGACGGGCCTGGACATGCGCTGGCTTGAACAAGGGGACCTTGCGTGCGCTGCAGGATTTTAATCCATGACGGCGTAGTGTGTTACTAATGGTTTTCTTTGAGACTGTGGTCCCAGCTCTCTTCAGGTCATTGACCAGGTCCTGCCGTGTAGTTCTGGGCTGATCCCTCACCTTCCTCATGATCATTGATGCCCCACGAGGTGAGATCTTGCATGGAGACCCAGACAGAGGGTGATTGACCGTCATCTTGAACTTCTTCCATTTTCTAATAATTGCGCCAACAGTTGTTGCCTTCTCACCAAGCTGCTTGCCTATTGTCATGTAGCCCATCCCAGCCTTGTGCAGGTCTACAATTGTATCCCTGATGTCCTTACACAGCTCTCTGGTCTTGGCCATTGTGGAGAGGTTGGAGTCTGTTTGATTGTGTGTGTGGACAAGTGACTTTTATACAGGTAATGAGTTCAAACAGGTGCAGTTAATACAGGTAATGAGTGGAGAACAGGAGGGCTTCTTAAAGAAAAACTAACAGGTCTGTGAGAGCCGGAATTCTTACTGGTTGGTAGGTGATCAAATACTTATGTCGTGCAATAAAATGCAGATTAATTACTTAATCATACACTGTGATTTTCTTGATTTTTGTTTTAGATTCCGTCTCTCACAGTTGAAGTGTACCTATGATTAAAAAAATACAGATCTCCACATGCTTTGTAAGTAAGAAACACTGCCGATTTTGCAGGTTATCAAATACTTGTTCTCCCCACTGTATGTTACCAAATGTTTATGTGGAGTTTGTATTTGTTTTTGTTGAATTTAAGAAACTGTAAAAAATATATATATCTGTGTATTTTAAGATAAAATCAAACCGATAACAATAAAAGGATTAATGCTCATAGCACTGTCTTTCTTGGTCTTCATTCATGGGAGAGAAAAAATGATGTTGATAAGATCTATGTGATTAGTTTGAGAGATCTGCAGATATGGTATATTTCAACGACCGTGCTGGTGAGTGGCCTGAAGAAGACTGATTGGTTTGTCAATAGCACATGTTTTGTACAGTATTTTTGTTCTGAATTTGTACAGTACATGGGATACATGGTGGTAGATGTTGACTGGGTAAATCCAGGTAACGCTTTACCTTAACGTATACTTCAATTGATTTATAATGGTAAGTAAGTAGTTTATGAACTTAATTATTTGTTTTATTAATCTAATAAACTGTTAGAATACATTGATTTGTTTTTTTGATCTGACAATTCACGTGTCCTGTTTTCAGCACTTCGAACTGCATTATCTATATTAAACACAAATATAAACGCAACCATTTCAAAGATTTTGCTGAGTTACAGTTCATGTAAGGAAATCGGTCAATTGAAATAAATAAATTAGGCCCTAATCTATGGATTTCAAATGACTGGGCAGGGGAGCAGCCATGAATGGGCCTGGGAGGGCATAGGCCCACCCACTTGGGAGCAAGGCCCAGCCAACCAGAAAGAGTTTTCCCAACAAAAGGGCTTTATTACAGACAGAAATATTATTCTGCAAACCACCCCCACTTTGATGTCCTGCAGGTGAAAAAGCCAGATGTTGAGGTCCTGGGCTGGAGTGGTTACATGTGGTCTGCGGTTGTGAGGCCGGTTGGACGTACTGCCAAATGGTCTAAAACGATATTGGAGTTGGCTTATGGTAGAGAAATTAACTCATATCAAACATATCCAATCTAGAGTCGGCTTTCTATTCCGCAACAAAGCCTCCTTCACTCACGCCGCCAAACTTACCCTAGTAAAACTGACTATCCTACCGATCCTCGACTTTGGCGATGTCATCTACAAAATAGCTTCCAATACTCTACTCAGCAAACTGGATGCAGTATATCACAGTGCCATCCGTTTTGTTACTAAAGCACCTTATACCACCCACCACTGTGACCTGTATGCTCTAGTCAGCTGGCCCTCGCTACATATTCGTCGCCAGACCCAATGGCTCCAGGTCATCTACAAGTCCATGCTAGGTAAAGCTCCACCTTATCTCAGTTCACTGGTCACGATGGCAACACCCACCCGTAGCATGCGCTCCAGCAGGTGTATCTCACTGATCATCCCTAAAGCCAACACCTCATTTGGCTGCCTTTCGTTCCAGTTCTCTGCTGCCTGTGACTGGAACGAATTGCAAAAATCGCTGAAGTTGGAGACATATCTCCCTCACCAACTTCAAACATCTGCTATCTGAGCAGCTAACCGATCGCTGCAGCTGTACATAGTCTATCGGTAAATAGCCCACCCAATTTACCTACTTCATCCCCATACTGTTTATATTTATTTACTTTTCTGCTCTTTTGCACACCAGTATCTCTACCTGTACATGACTATCTGATCATTTATCACTCCAGTGTTAATCTGCAAAATTGTAATTATTCGCCTACCTCCTCATGCCTTTTGCACACAATGTATATAGATGTGTATATATATATATTTTTTTTCTACTGTGTTATTGACTTGTTAATTGTTTACTCCATGTGTAACTCTGTGTTGTCTGTTCACACTGCCATGCTTTATCTTGGCCAGGTCGCAGTTGTAAATGAGAACTTGTTCTCAACTAGCCTACCTGGTTAAATAAAGGTCAAATAAACAGCTCTGGTGGCAACAGCTCTGGTGGACGTTCCTGCAGTCAGCATGCCATTTGCAAACTCCTTCAACTTGAGACATCTGTGGCATTGTGTTGTGTGACAAAACTGCACATTTTAGAATGTTATTTTATTGTTTAAAATGACACTGTTTAATCAGCTTCTTGATATGACATGCCTATCAGGTGGATGGATTATCTTGACAAAGCTTAAAATCCTCACCAACAGGTATGTAAACAAATTTGTGCGCAAAATTTGAGGGAAATAAGCTTATGGAAAATGTTGGTGATCTTTTATTTCGGCTCATGAAACATGGGACCAGCACTTTACACGTTGTGTTTATATTTTTGTTCAGTGTAGATAAATGGGTGTAGCCTAAACCGAAAATATATATGATTTATTATTCCCAAACCAGAAGTCGTGAAACTGAAAGCGAACCACTGCTTTTAACCAGGGCAAGGTGACCGGAAACATGACCGAATACAAACAGTGTAGCTATTCCCTCCGCAAAGCAATCAAACAAGCTAAGCGTCAGTATAGAGACGAAGTAGAGTCGCAATTCAACAGCTCAGACACAAGAGGTATGTGGCAGGGTCTACAGTCAATCACGGATTACAAAAAGAAAACCAGCCCCATCGCGGACCAGGATGTCTTGCTCCCAGACAGATTAAACAACTTCTTTGCTCGCTTTGAGGACAATACAGTGCCACTGACACGGACCGCTACCAAAACCTGTGGGCTCTCCTTCACTGCAGCCGTCGTGAGTAAAACATTTAAACGTGAACCCTCTCAAGGCTGCAGGCCCAGACTGCATCCCCAGCCACGTCATCAGGGCATGCGCAGACCAGCTGGCTGGTGTGTTTACAGACATATTGAATCACTCCTTATCCCAGTCTGCTGTTCCCACATGCTTCAAGAGAGCCACCATGGATCCTGTTCCCAAGAAAGCTAAGGTAACTGAGCGAAACGACTACCACCCTGTAGCACTCACTTCCGTCATCATGAAGTGCTTTGAGAGACGAGTCAAGGACCATATCACCTCCACCCTACCTGACACCCTAGACCCACTCCAATTTGCTTACCGCCCCAATAGGTCCACAGACGACGCAATTGCAACCACACTGCACACTGACCTAACCCATCTGGACAAGAGGAATACCTATGTGAGAATGCTGTTCATCGACTACAGCTCACCATTTAACACCATAGTACCCTCCAAACTCGCCATCAAGCTCGAGACCCTGGATCTCGACCCCGTCCTGGGTACTGGACTTCCTGTCGGGCCGCCCCCAGGTGGTGAGGGTAGGTAACAACATCTCCACTCCGCTGATCCTCAACACTGGGGCCCCAAAAGGGTGCGTTCTGAGCCCTCTCCTGTACTTCCTGTTCACTCACGACTGCGTGGCCATGCACACCTCCAACTCAATCATCAAGTTTGCAGACGGCACTACAGTGGTAGGCTTGATTACCAACAACGAAGAGACGGCCTACAGGGAGGAGGTGAGGGCCCTCGGAGTGTGGTGTCAGGAAAATACCCTCGCACTCAACATCAACAAAAAAAATTATTGTGGACTTCAGGAAACAGCAGAGGGAGCACCCCCCTATCCACATCGACGGGACAGTAGTGGAAAGGGTAGAAAGCTTTAAGTTCCTCGGCGTACACATCACAGATAAACTGAATTGGTCCACCCACACAGACAGAGTGGTGAAGAAGGCGCAGCAGCACCTCTTCAACCTCAGGAGGCTGAAGAAATTCAGCTTGTCACCAAAAGCACTCACAAACCTCTACAGATGCACAATCGAGAGCATCCTGTCGGGCTGTATCACCGCCTGGTACGGCAGCTGCTCCGCCCACAACCGTAAGGCTCTCCAGAGGGTAGTGAGGTCTGCACAACGCATTACCGGGGTCAAACTACCTGCCCTCCAGGACACCTACACCACCCGATGTCACAGGAAGGCCATAAAGATCATCAAGGACAACAACCACCCGAGCCACTGCCTGTTCACCCCACTATCATCCAGAAGGCAAGGTCAGTACAGGTGCATTAAAGCAGGGACCAAGAGACTGATTAACAATCTGATGGCCTTGAGATAGAAGCTGTTTAACAGCCACCACTAACATTGAGTGGCTGCTGCCATACATGTAAAAAATGTATCACTAGCCACTTTAAACAATGCCACTTAATATAATGTTTACATACCCTACATTACTCATATATGTATATACTGTACTCCATACCATCTACTGCATCTTGCCAATGCCGTTCTGTACCATTACTCATTCATATATCATTATGTACATATTCTTCATCCCTTTACACTTGTGTGTATAAGATAGCTGTTGTGAAATTGTTAGGTTAGATTACTCTTTGGTCATTACTGCATTGTCGGAACTAGAAGCACAAGAATTTCGCAACACTCGCATTAACATCTGCTAACCATGTGTATGTGACAAATAAAATTAGATTTGTAAATGGGTGTAGCCTAAGCCGAAAATATATATGATTTATTATATGATTTATACTGGTGATACTAATAATGATGTTTATGTTTGAACAATAGACCGGCCTATTTATATGGGGAACTATGAAAGTTATCTCATGCTATGGTGCCTGGAATCTACACCCTCAGCCAACTTTCCCAAATGGTTTTGTTGTGATGGAGTGCTGGTCTGGCATGTTGTGGCTTCAAAGATAACTGTATGATGTAATCCACTAAGCTTACAGGCCAGATAAGTACCCATGACCTACTGGTCTAAAACTGTCACTCTGACGCCATTTCCAGGAGACGGCCACTCAGGAAGGAACACAAACCCCCCTACACCCTAAAAAGGACTTCCTGCTAAGTGTGATGGTCTGAAGCAGGTGACTCTTTCGGCAGTGCAATAGTAATATAAGTCACAGAGGCTCTAACCTGAACCATCACCAGAGACATAAAAAGCTTTACCGAAAGCTGTATAATGTCTTGGGCATCTTACAACAACAAGGGGAGTGGTCTTGCTGCCTCCTCGGTGTACATAAGCCATTCTGATTTGCACCCTGCCTTTATAAGAGGGGATTCATCACAGCCTGAGCTCAGAAAAAGACAGAGCTTACAGAGCAGAGCACAAAGTAACTGTGGGCAGGGCATTGCTGCACAGAGCTGAGGCAGCAACAACAACACAAGCCAGCCTTCTTCTCCAGACAACAGGACCTGTGTTTGGGTTGAGCATGGGACTGCATGGGTCTAAACACCCTCATCAGGCTCAGATTGTGATGCTGGGCCTGGACGGCTCTGGGAAGTCCACCCTGCTCTACAAGCTCAAGTACAACGAGTCTGTCATCACCGTGCCCACCGTGGGCTTCAACGTGGAGATGCTGGAGACGGAGGCGAGGGGTCCGGGGTTGACCGTGTGGGACGTGGGAGGCCAGCAGAGGATGAGGCCCCACTGGAAGCACCACTACCCGGGCACGGAGGCCCTGGTGTTTGTGGTGGACAGCTGGGACCGCAGGCGTTTGGATGAGGCAAAGAAAGAGCTTCATCAGGTCATTATTTATTCATAAAAAACGTTTTATACAACTCAGCCTTATCCTGATGCATGAATGTCAATAAATTACAGGTCATATCCAGATCTATTTCTTGTCATATTAGGCCATGTTGTTATGGGGTATAATAATGTGTATACTGATCTTTTACATCACACAACAGGTGCTGAGGAGCGGGAGTCTAAAAAGCCTTCCTCTGGTGGTGCTGGCCAATAAGCAGGACCTCCCCGGGGCAGCAAGCCCACAGGAGATCACCCACAGGTTGGACCTGAGAAGGGTATGTGGAAATAGGGATTGGTTTGTCCAGCCGTGCTCTGGGAGGACTGGTGTGGACCTGGAGGAAGGCTTCAGAAGGGTTGCCTATATGTTGAAGACTTCACTAAAGCAGACTAAGGCGGATATAAAGAACACAGTAAAACAACTGAAACCCAAAGCCATTACGATGATGACCAAGACACAAGGTCTGGGCTGCAGCTAAGACCAGAGATTATAAAACCCTATCGATGGGTGTAATAATCTCCCTGGATTATTTTGTATTCTTCTTCTGGATTATTTTGAGCAGAGTACCTGATTTAGAATGCCCTGTGTTGGATCATTCTGACCCACTCATTCTTGAATATGGGAACAAGACTCTCCAGAACAAACTTGAGATCCCAACGTATCTAACGCTGAAAGCTATCATTTTGCACGTTTGTTGTATCAAAAACACTTTTGAACAATGTGAATTTCTGCATTTCCTTGTGAATTTTTTATTATAAATTAAAAACCACTCATTGATATTGAAGATGTTACTTTTTAAGGCAGAAATATATGACCAGAATCAGATGCAATGCATTTAGCCCACACAGTTATTTTGTAGACTAATTTATCTGGAGCAAACGGGAATCATGCAAGTATTCAAATCACAAACCCCTAATGAGAGAGCAATATACAACATTTACAGACTTCTTTGGGTTAGAAATGACAAGTTTAGACACAGGTTTATACCAAATACACTGATTGAGAGATCTCAAAAGTGTGTGATATCTGTGGATTAGAATGATAAACATGTCCCAAAACAGTGCTTCCAATAATGAAAGCATGTCCCAAATATTCCATTAAAAAAGGTAGAGTTCAATTAGAATTGGCTCTGTAACATCAAATTAGATTTTAGTTCCATGTTCCACATGATAGAATCTAAGGCAGTGAGTGTTATTTAAGGGACACAACAATTTGTAGATGAAACTCGAGAACTTTGCACTTTAGACAACTTAGTATTGCCCTGGAAATATTAAGTGTTAACTAAATGGACCTCGAGGTATGTATGCCTATACACAATGAAGCTCACTATAATGCACAACATTGAAAATAACATATTTGATGGTGTCTAATCTTACTTTCGCCAATTGTAACAGTCATAGCTAACGTTAACGACCAACGCGTTGACTTACTGTTGTAACGTTACTAGCTATGCGCTTACAGACTATTTTGGAGGGGGAAACTATTCTGGGCATCGTTAACGTTAATGTATTATTTAAATAAGTTAAATAACAGTTTTGACACCTGACTTCGGCAGTTGGTACCTAGCTACATTTCTGATTGTTGCCATAGTGACTACTGTAGATAGTTTCAGGGTCCAGAAGGCAACACAACTGGTTATTTATTAATGATGGGCAGCCCCGATATAGATAAAAATATCAGTATAGGACTAGTAACTGTTTAGGCCTACTAACACGTTACCAAAATGCACTGATTGACAGATCATAACAGTGTGGTGGTCTGAACTAGCTGCGAACCACAGAGCGACCTCGTGAGGAATAATAACCTATTTCGCGAGACCAACGAGTGAGCAATAACGGGAATTCCCCGCCCTTCCACCCAGAGCGAGGCTGTGTCTCTACCACCGGCATTCCCAGTATGCACCGCGGACAGACCAACAAAAAATTGTCCGGTAACTGAAAGGCCTGAGAAAAAGAACTCGAAAGGAGTAGCTGATTAATTTCAAACGGTGTTAAAACATAGATAAGATTGCTAACATGTCTGACAACGAGAAACTAGACAACCAGCGACTGAAGAATTTCAAGAACAAGGGTCGCGACTTGGAGGTGAAGTATCTGATTCCGTCGAGGGGTCCCTTTTCATATGCGCTATTTTGGGGCTGCGCTGTGTGACGTCGTTCGTAATTTTCATGGTCTGGAACTTTGCACCCAGACCAAACCAGGCCTTATCTGATCGTCAAATAGACCAAGGCCTTTCTATCAATGCATACGACTTTCTGAACCAGAATAAAAGTAATCCACAGCACGTGAAACCTCCCCAGCTAACCGAGCTAGCAAACGACTTCCAGTTCAATCTAAGCTAAACTGGTAACTAGCTAGTCTACAGGCCGTGATAGCAATGGTACACTAACAAACACGCTGTTCTAGCTAGCTATATTTGCTATTCGACAGTCATCTGGAAATGTAGTTAGGTAGCTGTCTCAGACAACCCATCCAGTTTGTAGTTGACATACTTAACCACATGTTTTCGAGGGGATAATGTGGTTCTCTAAACGAGATTCGTATCCCCTTCGAACGACTGCGCTAGTCAGCCACCTCCGTGGTTTGGATTAGCTAACGTTAGCTAGCTAATTATGTAGTTAGCTAGCCAACTAAAATGTACCACTCCTCCCCGGCTACAGCTTGCAAGATATGTAATGTAGTTAGGTAGCCAACCAATTTACACGCAATTCAGATGGTATATATCCTTGTAGCCAGTAAGATTTTAAAACTGGTACCTACCGTTGGCTAGCTAACTAATTACCTCAAATAAAAAATTACGCAGTAAAAAACTCAACTATACTAGCTAACGATAGCTAGCTAAGTTGATCTAGCTAACGTTAGCCACCCACCTGAGTTTGTCAATTTAACTTTAGCTTCGTAGTTGTTCCAAGTGTCAAATGTAATGGTAAATGTTAGCCGATTACTAGTTGGCAGCTTCTTTAACTAAACATATTGAATTATGTCTAGTTAGCCAGTACCCGCTGTTGGTAGCTAGCTAGGTTACTAGCTAACCTGCTAGCGTAGCTCATCAAAACAATGGCGGAATGTAGCTGGTCAGGGTCCCTTTGCAGGCCTTGGCAGACCCATAACGAAAGTTATAGCCATTGTGAGGTAGACGTTAACATTACATTATACTAATCAGTGTTTTCCCTAGCTTTGGAACACAACATCGGGGGGCTGTGTTTGGTTGGACTCCCAGAGTTGTGAATCCTTCTGATGGGTGGCGACAGAAAATAAACCTACCACAATATGTAGAGTTCCTAGAGATTATACACATGACTTTATTGATAGGAAACGTTTTTTTTGCTGAAGGCCGCTATATTGTGGTAGGGTTATTTTACATCAGAATGATACACAACTCGGGGAGTCCAACCAATATACAGGCTCCCGATGTTGTCCCAAAGCTATTTCCCCCCAGACCGTTCCGGACTGGGTGCAAGGGCACCACACCAACACCCAAGGCATCTTCAACTTAACTACATTTTTAGTTTAAACTAGTGGAAGCTAAATTATTATAGGCAACCGGAACAGATGATAGAGGAACACATATACTAGCTGGTATTATGTTTAAGCTAGATGAGAAAAAGTGCCTGCCTCTTTTTAACGATGATGTAATATGGCTAGTCAATGGCAGGGGCATTGTTTGCAGTGTAAACAAGAATATTGCTTGCATAACAACTAACATACATAACTAGGCTATATCGCACCACCACATGATGATAGGAGTGCTGATCATATTTGAGTGATGTACTGTCTGCCACTTCACTGTGGAGTGGGAGTATAAGAAGGAAATGGGTATGGCCCTTCTCGACAGAAGGAAGAATTTAACTTCGTACTTTCACTATATCATCCAATCATGACAAAAGGCAAAAGTATTTTATGACAGCAAATGACTTAATTTGTCCTTATAAGAAATGTAATGTCTGTCAATCAGGTGCTTGAAAATGGTCCCTCGTATTACCACCCATTATTAACATGAGCCCTTGCATACAAAACACCAGTAGTTGAGATCTGTGTTAAGTCAGTCTATGTAAATGAGGTCTGTGTTATGTGAGTGTGAGCTGGTGATTTCAGGCAGTGGTATGGCAGGCTTGTTCTATCACTGTGCCATCAAAGCTGTGGATGAACAATCTGACTCTGAACAGCTCTCACAAATACACATGATGCCGTCATCTCATCATATTGGGAGGATAAACATCTCATTTATGTTTTGCGTGTGGATTGTGGAAGTATCAACAAATAATCAGGCATACATACAGTGTATATTTGTACTAGGCTAATGTATGGGTTTTCTCCGCTATAGACGATGAGAAGACAGAGGACAGAGGTGGTGGTGGAACTCCGCAAGGTAATTGTTCAACTTATTTCCTTTAATCTATGTCAGACGAGATACAAATGCATTTCAATCAGGGTATCAAAGATGAGTTTAAAGGGATACTTCGGGATTTTGGCAATGAGGCCCTTTATCTACTTACCCAGAGTCCGATGAACTTGTGGGGGCCATTTTTATTTCTGTCCTGTCTGATGGTAGTTTGAAGCCAATGCTAAGTAGTGTTAGCGCAATGATTGGAAGTCTATGGGTATCTGCTAACATCTCAAAGTATCCCTTTAAATGCTTGTTTAATAGTTGAGCCTTTTGTCATGCTGATGCATGTACGTTAAGACCACTTTCTTGCCCTGCTCTCTGCAGAACAAAAGGGACGAACACCTGCTGAAGAGGCGAAACGTGCCCCACGAGGACACCTGCGAAGACTCTGATGCCGACGGAGACTTCAGATCGGTACGTTCTGATTGGCCCTCTGTCATTTTCCTCTGTGATCCTCCAGAGAGCATGGCTTTCTTTCCTTCCTTGAAGTAATCACTGGTGTGATAGGGATTAACAGGTGATTTAGATATATGGTGAAGACCGAGTTCCTAGAACTGTTAGCTAAAAAGATATCCACATGCAATCCAAAACAAATGGGAGGGGACCTCTTGTTGCAATAAAATATGAACAAAATAGGACTATTAACTGTACTGTATTCTTTTATAGTATTTTTTTAAAGGATTTGTAATGTACAATGTTTGGCCCGTGTTGACATTCCTCTCGGGCTGATTAGTGTCTCCAGGCACTGCCTGACTAATCACCCTGAGGTGTGGCCACAATGCAAACAAACCATTCCGTTTCCACTGGCCGTGTTTGACATAGGCAAAATAAATTGTTCCCTTACCAAGTACCTCCTTTTATCTTGCAGCAAAACACTTCTCTTGAAGCAATAGTACAAGTAAGTGCACTTCCAATTTTGAAACATTTCTTAGACATGGATTTGCTTCCACAGTATGTGATTCCCTGTGTGCTGTTGTTGCAGAATGCCACAAGTGATAACCAGGGAGTTCAGCTGAGTGCCGTGCAGGCTGCAAGGTAGGAACTCTCTCCTCCTACACCCGGCTCTGCTGGTTGCCATGGTGATTCACACTCAAACATGGTTCCAAAACCAATCTCTAGAATGTTGTGGCGTGGCATGTTCTGGAGCATAGCCTTCCAATTATTTCATAGTTTCCGGCTAACGTGCTAGACTTAGTTCTGTGGAATTGTCGCTGGTCTTGTGTAATCATTGTGAGATTGCGTTGTCTTGCCTGGAGTCAACAGCACCGGTGTTGTGCAACAACTCAGATGTTTACATTTCACATTCCTTTATTTTATGTTTTGCTGTGTCTTAAGTGCAAGTATGTGTGAATAATGGACATTTTCACCCTGCAGGAAGCTGTTGTCTAGTGACCGTAACCCTCCCATAGATGACCTGATCAAGTCAGGCATTCTCCCCATTCTGGTGCACTGTCTGGACAGAGATGACAAGTAAGCAGGGCTTTACTTTGTGTTATAATTGCTCTGTGTGTTATATAATAGAAGTGGTTGTGACCTAAGCAGTGTTGCAGTGAATGTAATCTAAGCGTCACTCCACTGAGATTGGATCTCTTTGGATGATGATAAAAGTATGTTGCAATGCAAATGTTTTCATAAACAGATGTGAGGATTGTCAGAACCACTGACGGATGGAATAAGAACCCTTTCCATCGCACTCCTTTTCCCCCTCTCTATCCCTCCCCTCTCTCCACCCTTTCTCTTTCTACCTCCTCCATCTTATTTCACATCTGCCTCTGTCTCCAGTCCATCTCTACAGTTTGAAGCTGCCTGGGCTTTGACCAACATTGCATCAGGAACCTCAGAGCAGACCCAGGCAGTGGTCCAGTCCAGTAAGTACCAGCTTACAATATCAGCGCCACCACTGCCAGTACATTCTGGGGGCTAAGTGGGATTTTCTATTATCATGCCTACCAGATGTTGGATTTGTAGTTTGTGCCCCTGAATGACAGATTATTTGTAGTCTTTGGTGATGGAGTTAGCTATTAAATATTAATTACAGCATTTCTTCTCCTGCAGATGCTGTGCCACTGTTCCTGAGGCTGCTGCAGTCTCCTCACCAGAATGTGTGTGAGCAGGCGGTCTGGGCCCTGGGAAACATCATAGGTGAGTCTGGATCCTTCTCTGTGTGTCTGGGACCCTCTAACAATAGCGGCTGATTGTGGGAATGGCTCAGGGATTCTCTGTTTGTCTCAAGGCATCATCGGTGAGAGTTTCACAAACAATCTCTGTTCCTAGGCGACGGCCCCCAGTGCAGGGACTATGTGATCAGTCTGGGCGTGGTGAAGCCCCTGCTCTCCTTCATCAGCCCCTCTATCCCCATCACCTTCCTCCGTAACGTCACCTGGGTCATGGTCAACCTCTGCCGCCACAAGGACCCACCGCCACCCATGGAGACCATCCAGGAGGTAAGAGAACTTTCTCATCCTTCAGTCTCTTGACTGTTGATCAACTCATGATGATTATTTGTTTTTAGTTGTTGCCTTACATCCCTTTGCGATTTCTTTATATAATGAGTTATGCTATATAAGTTGAATGAATAAAGTTGTGTAATTATTAAAGGTAGACTCAGCAACATGCTGAGAAATTTATGAAAGAACGAGATTATGCTCTAAAAATAGCCCTAAGATCCAAATTAGAGCATTACAGACGTAGGCTTACCATGTTGAGAAATAAGGTGATGAAAGAAATCAGACAGGCCAAGGCAAACTTTTTTAAATTAACATAATTGGTGAAGCAAAGGGAAATTCTAAAATGTTCTGGGAGAATCTAAAAAGGTTAACAGAAAAACCAGAGTAACACTGCAAAAAAGACTAGAAATCATGGTGAATAACAATCTAACATAGGATGCAGTCGACATAGCAATATCCTTCAATTCCTACTTTATTGACTCTGTCAGGGTACTGACACAGAACCTCTCCACTGGTTTCTTGGGCTCAGTGCTAGTGAATGATGCTCAACCTGCCTTCATCATAAGGGAAGGGAGGTTACCGAGTCAAAGGTGAACGAGGTGATTAGCTCACTAAAGAACTTTAAAGCCAAAGATGTGTTTGGGCTGGACTCTACCTTTCTTAAAAACTACAAAGAGTCACTCATTGGCCCCATTACTAAGGTCACCAACACATCTATAGGTCTCGGGGTGTTTCCAAGGGTATGGAAGTCGGCCATAATAACCGCCACCTTTAAATCGGGTGACCCTGCTGACGTGAGTAACTACATGCCCATTAGTATACTACCTGTGCTGTCGAAAAGTGTGTAGCAGAACAATTGATTGCCCACCTCAACAACAGCCCCTTCACATTACACTCTTTGCAGTTTGGCTTCAGAGCGAAACACTCCACAGAAACGGCCAACTGCTTTCTTCTGGAAAATGTGAAGTCCAAGATGGACAAAGGGGGCGTTGTTGGGGCTGTGTTTCTGGACCAAAGGAAGGCTTTTGATATGGTTAACCATGAGATTCTCATCACAAAGTTATCCAAGTTCAACTTTTCCCCCCGATGCCTTGAGATGGATGGAGTCATACCTTGAAGGCAGAACTCAGTGTGTCAGAGTGAGCAATGAGCTGTCGCCCACTCTTGGCTATGATGTGGGCGTGCCCCAAGGGTCAATACTGGGGCACCTCCTGTTCAGCCTGTACATTAATGATCTGCCTTCTGTCTGTACTGGGTCTGAAGTTCGAATGTATGCAGATGATACAGTGGTATATGTGCATGCAAAGAGCAAACAACAAGCTGCACAAGAACTCACTACTGTAATGGTCCAGGTTACAAAGTGGCTCAGTGACTCGTGTTTGCTACTCAATGTGAAAAAAACTGTTTGCATGTTCTTCACAAAGAGGGCAACAGATGCTACTGAGCCAGATGTCTATGTGTCAGAGGAGAAGCTCCAGGTGGTATCTGATTTTAAGCACTTTTACTGAAACTTTGATTAATGTGCACTGTCCCTGTAAAAAATAAAATGACCTCAAACTCAGATGCAGAAAGTTAACAGCATAGTGGGTCAATTTCCACAACTCAGCTCGACTTTTTCATATTTTAACGGACACCCCCCACCAAATGGCTGTTTAAACATAAATATTGTCCATTTGACACATCTCCAGTGGGAATATCCTATTCCTGTCATTTTGTTGGCATCTCTCTCACCAACTCTCTTGCTCTCTCCCTCTTTTCTCTCTCAGATTCTTCCAGCTCTCTGTGTGCTGATCCACCACACTGATGTTAATGTGAGTTCCTCAATCACTGATTGTATTCAGAAAGACAACCCGATTTAGTAAAAGTTTACATTGATTTCCCCCTTTTTAATAACCACAAGCAGATATTAATGCATGATCTGTATGTTGATGAATTAGTGAATGTTTTGTTTTTGGACCTGTGACCCTGTGTGTTGACCCCTGCAGATCCTGGTGGACACGGTGTGGGCTCTGTCCTACCTGACAGACGCGGGCAACGAGCAGATTCAGATGGTCATCGACTCGGGCATTGTGCCCAACCTGGTGCCCCTGCTTAGCCACCAGGAGGTCAAAGTCCAGGTACGGAGACACAGAGATGCCCGTGGAGAAACAGATCTAGGATCAGCTTAGCCCCCCAAGTCTCATCTTCAACGAGAACTGTCCGTAGATCACCGTCTAGGATCAGCTCCATTCAACTCAGTGGGGCTCAGGAAGACAGACGCCAACCAAATGGAATGGTTGCTTTTGTAAGGAATGAGCCGTGCGAGACCATAGCTGTGTTTGCAGATGTGATTGAATCAGATAGGTGTGTAAGCAATATGGCGGTGACTTCTCTATGCTCATTAGAAGAATAGGTAGAGCCATCACCACATCACTTACCCATATCAGTTACCTTCAGGTCTGCAAAAACTGAAGGGGGCGGGGCAGGGGGTTGTTTTCAGTCAGGTACTTGGAGACCTGTGCACTGCGGTGGTTAGGGTTTGGAGAAGAGCTCTTGTCCTGAGCTGCAGTGTTTTGATCTGAGATGGGTTCCTGTCTGGCCGGGTGGGTCCGTTGGGCGTCTGTAAGTCAGTTACTAGGGTGCTTTATGAGTAGTGAGTGATCCTAGGGTGCTTTATGAGTAGTGAGTGATCCTAGAAGGCTTTATGAGTAGTGAGTGATCCTACAGTGCTTTATGAGTAGTGAGTGATCCTACGGTGCTTTATGAGTAGTGAGTGATCCTACGGTGCTTTATGAGTAGTGAGTGATCCTAGAAGGCTTTATGAGTAGTGAGTGATCCTAGAAGGCTTTATGAGTAGTGAGTGATCCTACGGTGCTTTATGAGTAGTGAGTGATCCTACGGTGCTTTATGAGTAGTGAGTGATCCTACGGTGCTTTATGAGTAGTGAGTGATCCTACGGTGCTTTATGAGTAGTGAGTGATCCTACGGTGCTTTATGAGTAGTGAGTGATCCTAGAAGGCTTTATGAGTAGTGGGTGATCCTAGAAGGCTTTATGAGTAGTGAGTGATCCTAGAAGGCTTTATGAGTAGTGAGTGATCCTACGGTGCTTTATGCGTAGTGAGTGATCCTAGAAGGCTTTATGAGTAGTGAGTGATCCTACGGTGCTTTATGAGCAGTGAGTGATCCTACGGTGCTTTATGAGCAGTGAGTGATCCTACGGTGCTTTATGAGTAGTGAGTGATCCTAGGGTGGCAACACATATATTCTAAGTGATTTCAATGGGTCTTTCTCCATTCTGATTGTTTTATACTGTTCAATTCAACATCATTTCAGCATTTTCTGTGTTACCTGCGCTCATAATTTCCACGCTGCCAAGTAGGGCTGCACAATATGGGCAAACAATCTAGGCCTTATTTTTAACCAAATGTTGCAATTGTGATTTGACTTTCGATTTAGAGAAACAAGTTGGAATCATGGAAATAGATAGATATTATTCTAATTAGAATATTAATAGTGGGCACTTTAAATACAGTATTTGACGTGACATCGAATTAAATTGCCAGGGAGGAGTTATTATGACAGGGTAGGAACCAAAGTGTTTTGTTTCCTAGGCGACCCTATTATCTTTAGCTGTGTTGAATGTTTTCGCTTCGCGTCTTCATGCTTTGCGTATTCCTTCTTGATTTAGAAGATACTGTTGCACAAACATGACGATTTAGGTTTACTCGGTCACTGGTAATATCAGGCTGTATAGCTATTTACGTTTGCTCTGACTCAGGTTTTTGGAAAACGGCGCCAATTGGGATGACTCAAATAGCGAAGTAAACTATAACAATGGACGCTAAACACGGCATATCACATTAAACAAACAAAAACATTAAAATATCGTAAAAACCCAAACCAGTCCGTGCATCAATACCAGTATATTGTCAAATGCGGTATACCGCCCAGCCCTAGCTGACCCTAGAGATCATACTGCTCAGGACTTGAATGGGTCTTACTCCTGGCCCTGATGCCTTGTCTGGTGGTTACTGTGTTGATATTCATACTCAAACATTCTTTGGGTGGCGGTTGGTTTGCTTACTTTAGTTAGTTGCATGAATGTTTGTTGATGCTTGTTGTTTCTATTGACTGCTATGTGAAACTTGATTGTGTGTTTCTCTCTAGACTGCTGCACTGCGGGCGGTGGGCAACATAGTGACTGGAACAGATGAACAGACCCAGGTGGTGCTCAACTGTGACGCCCTGGGACACTTCCCCGCTCTCCTTACACACCCCAAGGAGAAGATCAATAAGGTAACAAACACACCATAATACATACACTCTGCACTGCTTCACCTTGTCACAGCACAGCAGCTGTGTCAGTGTGACTGATCATGCTGGAAGTGATGAAATCAGAGACATGGTGCTAGTGTGAATGCTATATGAATGACAGTGAATGGGGATATAACTATTAGTTAGGTACTCGCATCATGGAAGAGCCGGATCAAGGAGACTTCAAGAAGCTGATGGAAATTGCAGTTTGAGTAGATTTTGGGGTGGTCTGGGACGGTGGGTAGAGTGTGAGTGCGTTTGTGTGTGTGTAGTATTTGTGGGTGAAGGGTAGTGGGTGCAGAAGACCCATGGGTCTCTGCTGATATCGGAGTGCATCTGAGGCCTGTCACTCAAACAGAGGCCCCTCCCTCCGTGACTGAGCCAATGATTAGGGCCTCACGACCGCCCCTACCCTGTCCCCAGCACCCCATCTCGACCAGGGGCCACAGCTCTGAGCAGGCCCCTGGAGTCTGATCTAGCTCAGTCCACACACCTTTGAATTCCACGTGTGAACTCCTCACCATTTCTGCAGTCCTCCTGACACGCATGCATACACTCTAGCACACACTGACTGTTTATTCAGTCTCTGTAAGCCCTGCCTCTCGTACACTACACTTGTGTGTGAGAGTAGTCACACTGGAGTAGTGAGTAGAAGGAGTAGTCACACTGAGTGCTGCTGTTTCTTCTCCCATCCTGCAGGAGGCAGTGTGGTTCCTGTCCAACATCACAGCAGGCAACCAGCAGCAGGTGCAGGCTGTCATTGATGCCAACCTGGTACCCATGATCATCCACCTTCTGGACAAGGTCTGTTTTATCACTTTCACTGCTTCATTCATCTCTTCATCAGAGCTTTCTCTTGCTCAAAATGAAGCAGTGATGAGTGTCATATTGGGGAAATATTCATTCAAATGTTTTTGCAGGGAGACTTTGGAACACAGAAAGAAGCAGCCTGGGCCATCAGCAATCTGACAATTAGCGGGAGGAAGGACCAGGTGAGCTCAACTGAGGCCTACCCACTTTACCACATACACCTCACCTGACATCCATACACTCAAATAATAATATATAATGTATTTTGTAAAGCCCCAAGCTGACCCTTCTCCGGTCCTGTAGGTGGCGTACCTGATCCAGCAGCAGGTGATCCCTCCCTTCTGTAACCTGCTGACAGTGAAGGATGCTCAGGTGGTGCAGGTGGTCCTGGACGGCCTCAGCAACATCCTCAAGATGGCTGACGACGAGGCCGAGACCATCGCCAACCTCATCGAGGAGTGTGGAGGTCAGAGCCCAGCCCACTCAGTTACCCCTCAAGCGTCATTGTTCCTCCCAACTGTTTATGTTGAAGTACAGTGTTTGTATCTCAGTGGCTGTGTAGATTTGACTGCTTGAACCATCTCTCTTCCCTGCCCCTCAGGTCTGGAGAAGGTGGAGCAGCTCCAGAATCATGAGAATGAAGACATCTATAAACTGGCCTACGAAATTATTGATCAGTTCTTCTCATCTGATGATGTAAGTCAGAGCTCTAATATGACCATGTCTTGGTTGGGGAAGGTACTGCATACTACATTGTGGGGGATGTCTTATTGGTATGGATTGAGTTATTGTCTCATGTTCAGATTGATGAAGACTCCAGCCTGGTTCCGGAGGCGATCCAGGGGGGAACATACGGCTTCAATTCCTCCACCAACGTGCCAACAGAGGGGTTCCAGTTCTAGAAGGCATCTCGGGAGTCTGGAGTTTTGTTTGCGATGCAGCACTCTGTTCAACATAAAACAAATTAGGAGAGAAAGAGAGCGAAAGAGTGTGAGAGAAATTAGATCCATTGTGCTTGGCTCGTGGGATCCGTGGCTGCATCTTATCTGAGAGAAAATGTGTTGATTTCGTTTGGCATTCCAGGGGAACCAGCCCAAATGAAGTTTGAGATGGCGAGTGGGTGTGAGTGAGTGGCTACATGTTGCAAAAAACAAACATCTACATCGAATGCGTTGAGACACGCCGAGTAACTTCCATGTTATTGGAGCGGTCGAAAAAAACGGAAAACTACTACAATGACGACAAAAAACGCGATGTCAGCCCGGGGAGAATCAAATCCTTCAAAATCAAGACATTGAGGCAACAAACACAAAAGGAAAACCAACAAAACAAGCGTAAGATGAACCATATGACAATTCTGCGGTCCTCCGACCGGAGGGGGCGCCACCTCCTGTGCGCCCATCCCCCAATCGGCCACGCCATCAGACGTGTGTGTGAATGGACCCATTGTGTATGAATGTCTGGACTCAGTGCTGAGGAGCCAGGTTCATCTCCTCCAACCAGAGGCCCTCGATGGGGCATCTCCCCCCCTCCCCCCGCGGCGGTGGGCAGGGCTAGAGTCCAGCGGGCGTGTGCAAGAGAATGGACGAGTGCCGTGTGTGCGTGTCTGGAGTGTGCAAGAAGACTGGATGTGAACGCATGCAGAGAGAAACAAAATACACACAACATAAGAGTAACAAAACCGAGAAGCGCAAACGAAGGAAAATACGAGAAGAAATTCTGCCTTCTTATGAGGCAGATACAAATCCCTGAAAGGAAGAACTTTGGAAATGAAAAAACATGTAATCACAAGGGTTTTGTTGTTTTTAATTTGTATTAATTGACACTGGACAACGCTAGGTGGAGCAGCGGGTGCATTGTAGTAAGATGCATTTGGTGGCTTTTCTTTTTGCATCCAGTGTGTACAATTTTTATTTTCTGCTTTTACTTTCATTGCTTATGTGAGGTGATTAATAAGGATCATAATTCCACCTCCCCACATTAACCATACCTTTGCACCAGATCTGGGTTTGATGCTGTGAAATTCTGACATCATCATTATTGTCAACCAAATGACTTGTGTACTCCCCTAGCATGATTTAATGTTTTTTCTTTCTCTTGAAGCGAAAATCACTGCTTTTGCGGTATTGTTGCCATAGCTTTGACTTATCACAAGGGGAAATTAAAAATTGCCATTTTATGTAACTTTGATTCATAACCTTTGCATGTACTAAGCTCTAGCACAGTTAATTTGAGGGGTTATTAGTTTCTTTAGGCTGTGTACACAGTGTCATTTTTTATTTTTTTTAGTAAACTGTGCTGTTTAAATGTTACCTGTCTCCCCCTACTGACTTAAGTTTCTGATTTGAAGATAAATCTGAACAGTTTTGCACATGTACTGCAGAGTGAGAGGCCTGAAGTCGTTCAAAAGGTGTGATTAGACTCATCAGACCTGCTAACACCTTCAACAATATGCATCATCCAACCACAAGCTTTGTTTTATATTCAGTAGTAGACATAATCAACTCACGTTGAGACATTTTTAGGGAATTTGGAGGAAAACTTTTTTTTTTTAGTAGTAGGGGTAATAATTATTCTGTCTGGGTTACCCCTGAATTGGGGAAAGGTAAGTATCGGTGATTGGACCCCCTAGCCTCGACAGGGTGGCTCAATGATAAATGTTGAGCCTTATTCCTTGACCTAAGAGAACTCATGAACAAGTTTGCTGTACCTCCCAACCCCTTGCTCCTGCCCCGTTTTCCATTTAGGTGCCCAATTTCCCCCCATTTTTCTTTGTGTTAATTTTTGAAAAAGACTGTAGAAATTGATTACACTTTGGTCATCATAACCTTCTGTTGAACATAGTTTTTTTTTTTTTCAGCATTCCTTGTTAGCAAATATGTGGTTTCAAAAAAATAAAAATGAAATGGTGGTTAACCTGTTGAGTTGGATCTACAGGCTAGATTATCTTCAAGAAAATAAATAGTGAAACCCACAGGTATGGTCTGTTTCTTGTCTTGTAATGGTTCATGTATACTGTAGTAGGCTTTTGCCTGTTGCCTCTGCAGTTTCATTGAGGATGTTCTGTCATTTGCAGCATTTCATTCTTCTTTTGATGCTGTGCTATGGTGAAAGAAGTATTGCTTTGATATGGACTTTATTATATATATTTTTTTTTTAAACACCAAACAATGACTACCTACATCTCATCTGCCCAGACCCGCATGCTCACGCCCCCAACCCTTTTTGTCTCCAAGCTGAGTGATGAGAAGAGAATCGTCCATTCATTGGGTATCTCGCAACACCCCCATCGTCAGTTACTTTGTAACTGTACTTTTAAAAAAAAAATTGAGGCACATGATAGGAAAAAGGCTGTAAATCGCATGCGCACTGGGATACTATAGTCTGGGACCAGACCGAGGACAGGACGCGAGCAAGAGGAGGATCATCGGCAAGTATTTTCGAAGTCCGGGCATCGGTGAGCTTTTTGAAAATAAAACTTAGTGAAATTAAAAAGTTAGGCTTTATCAATCGTGTCTATCATAAAGTTTGCGATTTAGAAATAACAAGCGAAGTAGCCTTGCTGAAATGCAGCCCGACTAACCATCTGTCAGGCAGACTGGTATCACGGTTGTTTTCTTTCAAACGTAAACACTTCCGGCAGCATTTTTTACAGTGTCTTCGGGCATTTGTTTTGTTTAAGATATTATTCATGGAAGAATTGAGTGTGCTCGAAGGCCATGTTATAGGCTATATCTATTGTTGTACATTGTCAACAGTGCCGCACAAACAGGAAGGTAAGTGTAGCCTAAATTGTGATAAATCCAAATTAATCTCAAAACACCTTTAGGCGAAATATCATTCTGGACAGACAGCTGTCATTATCACGTTATTTCAGCAAGAACAGTGTCACTCCGGTGTTTGGGAGGATCACGTGAGCATCTACCTGTCTGCAATCTAACCTGAGGTGCCGGGTCTTGTACAGTTTAGTGCAGCCTGCCACCCAAATGAGTGGGCTCTTGCAAGCCCCCACATTATCAATGTAATACATTACTAGTAGTCTTGACCTCTGGTAGGTGGAGCTGTTAGTGTTTCCAATACGTATGTTACATTTCAGGCAATTGCACTACACTAGCCAAACCGGCTGTATTATACTGTAGTTGGGCAACCTGTCCCAGGAAAACCACTCTAGTCATTATGTAACCAGGGCTGGCTTGCAACATAAGCGGTTGCTTAGGGCCCTCAGCCGCTTTTTTTTTTTAGGAACTGTCTGGTTGGCAATTTACTGTTGAGAGTTAGAATAGTAGAATACACAAGGTGCATGTTTGAAATGTGGTTTTGAATCCGCAGATTACTTGTTTTGTCAGTCATTCAATAAGCCAAACAGCTAACAATTTTTAGATTGGTAAATTAGCCTATCCAGTAATCTAAATTTGTAATAATCATGGCTGAATATTGACCGGGCACACAGGGCACATGCCCAGGGGCCCTGACCTGCAGGGGGCCCCCATTGATTTAGCTAGTCACTCTCACTCAGATATCATGGCATATGTCATGGAAAAATATGTAGAATTGCAGGAAATTGCTTAAAACTGCAAAAATATCTCTGCCCCATTGCAAACCGAATAGAATTGCATGACATTTGTGAGAAAATTGGTCAGTTTTCTCTCAGCCCCAATGGCAAAATGTGTAGAATTGCAGGAAATTAACATAACATTTAAATGTTTCTCTGCTATAAATAGGAGAGGACACTTATTTTTGCCCACTTGGTCGGGGCCTCCCAACAAAATCTTGCTTAGGACCCCCAAAAGGCTAGAGCCGGACCTGTATATAACACTATTACACTAAACATATTGCATCACCATTTGAATGAATTATTGTTCTGAAACAATTCTCATGTGGCTCTCAATGTTGTTCATCTCAGTCAACCAGCGTTATTCATTATGTGTGATGTATGCAGCAGAGCAATGTGCAAGTGGCAATAATTGTAGTGCCCTACAAACCTATACATGGGTTAGACTGAGACAGTAGAAACTGCTGATCATCCGGTCAGACTGAAATAGCTTCTAGCGGTGAGGTGGGAGTCATCCGGTGTGAAGTCGTAATCCGCTGCTGTCCAGGTTTGGAGGTACTGTTTTGGCACTCTTGTGTAAATATGCTAGAAGGCCACATAAGTATCGACCACTAAACTTTGCAGGTTGTCAGGAAGTGACTCCACCCATGTGTAACTGTTGATGAATCATGATGAACTTAATACTCATCACCAGCAATTAGATTGTAAATATTAAGCCAAGTGGGTTTGGAGTCTTTGTCAGGACAAATCAAACCTTTGATCTTCACTCTTGATTTAGAACACTCTAGTGTTTTCCTCTCTTCCAATTACAGGCTAAACGATGCATTAAATGACAAGGGCAGCAACCAGCCAGGTACACAGAGCCTCATTGTCCCATCACCCCACCATGGATAACCTAGAAGAGGACCTGACATGTTCTGTGTGCTATTCCCTCTTTGCTGATCCTCGGGTCCTGCCCTGCTCCCACACCTTCTGTAAGTCCTGCTTGGACAACGTACTCCAAGTCTCTGCCGTCTATTCAATCTGGCGTCCGCTGCGGCTCCCACTCAAGTGCCCCAACTGCCGCAGTGTGGTAGAGCTCCCGCCAACAGGTGTTGATGCGTTGCCCATAAATGTCTCCCTCCGCGCCATCATTGAGAAGGTAACCATTTGTTTAATACTTTTTGATCTTAGGGGACAGTCACAATCGGGGCATATCTTAATAGGGTACAGTATAATGAAGGGGTATATTATTTATTTTAATCCCATCGTTACCTGTCAGTTCCAGAAGGACAGCCAACCACAGCCCCCCTCCTGCCCTGAGCACCACCGACAGCCCCTCAACATCTACTGTGTCCAGGACCGCCAGCTCATCTGTGGCTTCTGCCTAACAGTGGGCCAGCACCAGGGACACCCCATCGATGACCTGCAGGCAGCCTTCATCAGGGAAAGGCAGGCACCCGCTCACCTACTGGGGAGGCTCTCAGACCACCGCTGGGCAGAGGTGATTTGTCAGTAATAATGGATTTAATGCGTTTGAGCAAATGACCATTTCTGGGTAGGTAACCTAAAGTGTTATTTCCTGAAGGTGTGTGAGCTGGGGGAGCAGTTGGAGCAAGAGAAGGCCAGCTGCGAGGGCCTAGTGAGGCAGGACCGGCAGGCCGTGGAACAGTACTTCCAGGGGCTGGAGCTGGTGCTTTCCAGGAAGAAAGAGGCATTCATGGGGGCCCTGGACACCGCAAGCATGGAGGTGTCACTGGCCTACAATCCACTCATCCAGAGGCTGAAGGAGCTGCAGGTAAGTATAGCCTGGGGTTGGGCGTTGTCATGACATCACTTCCTCACCTTTGATTTTCTTTTATGGTGCCACCCTTCCCCACAGGAGGAGCAGCTGGACTTGTTGTCTCTGGGCTCAGCTGTGGAGGATGAAGACTCCCCCCTGGTGTTCCTGGAGAAGGTGTATCTGTTCCGGGAGAGGGTGGAGGCACTGGTAAATGCCACCCTGCCCGAAGTCACATCCCTCACTATCACCCCCCGTGCTGCTGAGTACCTGGAGCAGCACTGGGTGGGGGTGACCATCGGAGTGCTGGAGGAAGGGCCGGTGCCTCGGGTCTGCTGCTGTGCCAAGTCCACCATTCTGGAGATGGTTCTTAGGACAGAGACAAGGAGTCAACCTGGAGGCTGGGTCCATGATCTGTGGCAGCAGCTCCATCCCACTCCCCCAGTGGTGCTCCTGGGGATGGGGATGCTGCTGCTCCTGGCGGCAGTGTGGGTGAATCCTGTTGGCGGAGCATCTCTGGGATTCTCCTTGCTGTCCCAGCTCAGTCAGATGGTGCACGGCCTGAGTAGCGAACTGACCACCTCACTATGGGAGACAACAGGCTTTCTGTATGCACAGACAGGGGAGGTGGTGTGGAGGTACAGCTCTGCCCTCTCCACACTGGGGGAGAACACCTACCAGCAGCTGGCATCCCTCTACAAGACCCTCAGCTCCTGACTCTTCACTTCAGGAAGGACCCCAGCTCCTTGTGACATAAGGTCTTAATGTCACCTGTTACACTCCTTTGGTTGGGAATTGACACCAACTGTGCCTAGCGATTGGAACTTTCCTGATGCAGCAGGATACAGTTGACAGAAAACACAGGCGTTACTTCTGGGACTAACCCTGACCCCAGCTAAAGCTTATCACAGGAAGATACTGCCTCATGTACCAGAAAATGAAAAACCATGATATGCATTCAGAAGATTGAAAACAATTATTTACATTTTCATTGGTACTGGTCCCCCATGGGAATTGAATCCACAACCCTGGCATTGCAAGTGCCATGTTCTACCAACTAAGCCAGACAGGTTTATATACACTGCTCAAAAAAATAAAGGGAACACTTAAACAACACAATGTAACTCCAAGTCAATGACACTTCTGTGAAATCAAACTGTCCACATAGGAAGCAACACTGATTGACAATACATTTCACATGCTGTTGTGCAAATGGAATAGACAACAGGTGGAAATTATAGGCATTTAGCAAGACACCCCCAATAAAGGAGTGGTTCTGCAGGTGGTGACCACAGACCACTTCTCAGTTCCTATGCTTCCTGGCTGATGTTTTGGTCACTTGGTCAATGCTGGCGGTGCTTTTACTCTAGTGGTAGCATGAGACGGAGTCTACAACCCACACAAGTGGCTCAGGTAGTGCAGCTCATCCAGGATGGCACATCAATGCGAGATGTGGCAAGAAGGTTTGCTGTGTCTGTCAGCGTAGTGTCCAGAGCATGAAGGCGCTACCAGGAGACAGGCCAGTACATCAGGAGACGTGGAGGAGGGCAACAACCCAGCAGCAGGACCACTACCTCCGCCTTTGTGCAAGGAGGAACAGGAAGAGCACTGCCAGAGCCCTGCAAAACCACCTCCAGCAGGCCACAAATGTGCATGTGTCTGCTCAAACGGTCAGAAACAGACTCCATGAGGGTGGTAAGAGGGCCTGACGTCCACAGGTGGGGGTTGTGCTTACAGCCCAACACCGTGCAGGACGTTTGGCATTTGCCAGAGAAGATTGGCAAATTCGCCACTGGCGCCCTGTGCTCTTCACAGATGAAAGCAGGTTCACACTGAGCACATGTGACAGACGTGACAGAGTCTGGAGACGCCTTGGAGAATATTCTGCTGCCTGCAACATCCTCCGGTTTGGCGGTGGGTCAGTCATGGTGTGGGGTGGCATTTCTTTGTGGGGCCGCACAGCCCTCCATGTGCTCGCCAGAGGTAGCCTATCTGCCATTAGGTACCGAGATGAGATCCTCAGACCCCTCGTGAGACCATATGCTGGTGCGGTTGGCCCTGGGTTCCTCCTAATGCAAGACAATGCTAGACCTCATGTGGCTGCTGGAGTGTCAGCAGTTCCTGCAAGAGGAAGGCATTGATGCTATGGACTGGCCTGCCCGTTCCCCAGACCTGAATCCAATTGAGCACATCTGGGACATCATGTCTCGCTCCATCCAACGCCACGTTGCACCACAGACTGTCCAGGAGTTGGCGGATGCTTTAGTCCAGGTCTGGGAGGAGATCCCTCAGGAGACCATCCGCCACCTCATCAGGAGCATGCCCAGGCGTTGTAGGGAGGTCATACAGGCACGTGGTGGCCACACACACACTGAGCCTCATTTTGACTTGTTTTAAGGACATTACAGGCTGATCCATCTTTGATGTAGTGTGGTTTTCCAATTTAATTTAGTGCGACTCCAAATCCAGTCCTCCATGTGTTGATCAGTGTGATTTTGTTGTCAGCACATTAAACTATGTAAAGAAAAAAGTATTTAATAAGAATATTTCATTCATTCAGATCTAGGATGTGTTATTTTAGTTCCCTTTATTTTTTTGAGCAGTGTATAACCACGAGCCTTAAAAATACTTCAAGATGCCTTAACAAATATAAAATGTTCATAACCTTATGCACAGCTTTTTCAAGACATTCTATAGCTCTACATGAAGTTTACTGTAATAAATACTACAGGACTATTTCTCCAGCTATTTAACCTTCACCAGAATATCCTTCTGTTAAATCAAGTACTGATTTTCTGCAAGTAAACTACAATAATCGTGATACCTGTCAGAATTAAATAAAAATGGGAGGACGGGATGAGTGGATTGAGTGTTGCTCCAGAGATACCAATTGTAGTGCATTAGCGCTTGTGAGGAAGCGGTTCAGTAGGTTCGGTGCATAACCAGTGCTTGCAAGAATTGTCAATGAGGTGTGAAATTAATATAATTTCTCTCAGCTCCTCGCTGTTGACCATATAGCCAGTCTTCATGTTTTCAAGATGGAAGACCTATAGCTCATTGTGATCGTACTTCCCCTCAAGTCTTCCAGTGCAACATGTCCCATTTAGGGTTACAGAATATTTCATTAATGAGTCAAGTTATAGTATTCAAAGACTGGTTATAAAAGATTTATTAGCTTCATCAGTAAAAGAAAAAAAAGACAGCAGTGTGATAGAATAGATTAAAGCCATGGTTTTATATACATGGTGTGAAAGAACAGTAAACCGGAAAGAGAAATGCATGTTTATACATCTTACTATGAGTGGCTAAGGGAGAAACCAGTCACTGCTGTTCTAAACTGAGATTGGCTCTTTGAAGACAATGGTTTTAGGGTTGATTCCCACGCTTTTAGTGGTGTTGTGGGTTTTGTAGATGCCAATCAGACGGTCAGCAATCTCAAACATGTTGTTCCTCAGGGAGATGATGATGAACTGAGCGTTCTTGGTTTGCTCCTGGAGAGAGCGGGAGTAGGGACAGAAATTAACATTCGATCATCAAATGATAAATCAAAGGCTGTAAATCTCAAGGATCATGTTTTCCTGTGGTTATGTGAGTCAAGCTCTTTTTAAAAAGTGGCCTGGGAAGAATTAACCACCAACCGCCTAGACAGGAAAAAAAACAATGGACAAACATGCTGCCAGAGGGCTTTGCAAAACAGGGGATTTGTCACAATAGGCTGTACACCTTAGCACAGCTCCTTCAATCTCCCATTACACAACACTAACGATTAACATAGATGGGCTGACCCCATGTCCCTCACTGAGTCAACTAGGAGTAGAATGGCAATTACTATTCAAAGCTGTTGCATGTGAAATACTCACATAAATGTAACAGGCCACGATGGAGACGTTCTTGAAGTCCAGGGCTGCATCAATCTCATCCATGAAGTAGAGGGGCGTGGGCTTGAAGTGGTGCAGAGCAAACACCAGGGCCAGAGAGCTCAGGGTCTTCTCTCCTCCAGACAGGTTAAAAATCTTCTTCCAGCTCTTCTTAGGGGGACGCACACTATGGACAGAGACAAGAGAATGAGCCAGAGTCATTCATACATTTAATGAATACAACAATAAAATTAGGAGAAAGGGGAAACCAGGTTGGAAATAGGTCAATTTCATATATCATGGATACAAATATGTTATAAACAACGGGATGGGCCAGTGTCTGCTGACCTGAACATGATGCCCTCAGAGAAGGGGTCCAGGCTGTCGACTAGCTCCAGCTCAGCGTCACCCCCTAGCGTCAGCATCTGGTAGTTCTCCTTCAGCTTGTTGGTGATGATGTTGAAGCCAGCCATGAACTCGTTGAGTCTCTGCTTGCGCAGGTCCTCACAGCCACGCTTGAAGTTGTCTCTCTCTGTGGTGATCTCATCCAACTCAGCCACACGCTTCAGGTACAGTTCCTCCTACAGAAGATTGAAAACAGTTATTTTCATTTGTACTGGTCCCCCATCATTGTGTTTACTTGATAGCTACCTACACAAATAGCTAGCTGGAACAAAGTGTTAATAAGGTAAATTCATTAAAAAAGATGAAAAGCAATACAAATAAAGTTATCCAGTAGGCATCTACATGACTCACGATTACTTTTCTCTTAGAGGGAAAGAAACTTGAGCAGACAAGAGTAAAAACATGGTGGCCAGGTGCTTGGTTAGACCTACATCTGCATTGTTTGGGGTTTTAGGCTGGGTTTCTGTACAGCACTTTGTGACATCGGCTGATGTAAAAAGGGCTTTATATATACATTTGATTCATTGACCAAGAGAGAGCTGGGTGTGTACCTTCTTCTTGTACTCTGCGATGGCTCCCAGGTTGGGCTTCATCTGGGCACAGCGGGCCTCCATTAGGGAGATCTGGTTGGTGATGACGTCAGGCCCCTTGATGGCCGCCAGGTCAGCAGGGGTCAGCGCGGGCAGCGCCTCCGCTGGTTTGTCCTCAATGGCATGAAGGGAAAGCTTAGAGGCCTGGGGAGGACAGGACACGGATGGTCAGTCCTAGCTCTGAATTTGCCGATAGCTACTTGATGGAAAATGTACTTACTATGACTGATATGTGGCTGTCCCACCTAGCTATCTTAAGATGAATGGACCAACTAAGTCACCCTGGATAAGAACATCTAAATGACTAAAATATAAATAGCAGAAGAGGAAAAATATATGGGTCTGTCTGTCAGATGATACCAGGTAATGCAACTAGCAGGATGGTTGGTAGACCTCTAGACACACCAAACCAAGCGTGAATCTCACATGCGCACAAAACACAAGGTCCTGCCACCCACCTCTCTCTGCCAGTGTTTGATCTTGTTGGTGTGTTCGGTGATGGAGGTGTCTATCTGCTCCACTCGGAGGCGGACGCCGAGGGACTCCTCCTGCAGAGCGTGCTCTTGCGCCTGCAGGACCTTGATCTCCCTCACCACCCCTTGGTGCTGCTCCTGCACCTCCGGCAGTGCCGCCTCAGCCTCCTGGCAGGCTTTCATGATCTCCCCAGCCTCCTCCTCCAGCCTCGTCAGATGCTCCGTCAGGTCTACCAGGCTCTTCTCATTTTCCACCAGCTCCCCCTCCAGGCGACTTACACCCTCTTCACACTTCTTCAGGTTACTGTGGGGAGGGAGGGGAGCAGCAGCCATTAGGGAAAAGCTCAGATAAGCCCCAGTAACAGAGTCACAACCAGAAGCCTTTGCCCGATGGGAGCTGAATGTGCGCGCACACGTGTATAGACACTTACCGCCCTGCGGTCTTGATGGCCACCTGGGCCTTGGTGACGGCTGAGGAGCAATCGTCCAGCTCCTTGTTGACCTTGTCCAGTATGTCCTGCTGGGCCTTAAGCTTGTGGCTGTTGATGTCCACAATGAGGGTGTGGAGCCTCTTCACCTCAGCCTCCACCTTCCCTGCCTTACTTGAGGCTGCCTCAAAGTCTGAGAGAGAGAAGGAGGGGCAGAGGGAAAGTGGGAGAGAGGCGGGAAATAATTTATTTATATGCAAGACAGGAGCGGGGTTAAGCCTCAAAGGTCTAGTGGGGGGGCAAGTGTAAATTAGGGGTGTGCTGAGTAATCAGACAAAATCAGTATCGTAACACATATAGAGAATCTTCTGAATATGACATGACCATTTTTTGTAATTATACATGATCGGAGAAAAGTCATTTTCAGCTGCCTGCACACATCTCACCATCACTCAGTGTGGAGAAGGGTGCAACTGCATTTGGGAATTCCTGCATCTACAGGAATCCTTCTTTATACTTCTATTGGTCCATTTTTAAACTATGACTCCAGTTCATAGCGGGGAGACAGTGGCGCTCCAGTACAGTTTGGTAGGCGCGTGCGAAGGACACTGCCAGCTAGTCCAAAAGGAGGACTCCAGTACACAGCAAGCGGGAACGTCACTGTGCTAGATGGCTAACAAGCAAGCTAGCTAGCACAGCATCACCCCCACCGGCTGTGTACCGGAGTAGACACCGGTAGGGCTGTGTACCGGAGTAGACACGGGGAGGGCTGTGTACCGGAGTAGACACGGGGAGGGCTGTGTACCGGAGTAGACACGGGGAGGGCTGTGTACCGGAGTAGACACGGGGAGGGCTGTGTACCGGAGTAGACACGGGGAGGGCTGTGTACCGGAGTAGACACGGGGAGGGCTGTGTACCGGAGTAGACACGGGGAGGGCTGTGTCCTTCACCCCCACCTGTCGGGCACTGTTTTCCCACAGTTCTGTTATCGACGGTGAGGGCAGGTGTCCAGCAGGCGGGAGCGAAGGACCTTGTCTACTGGTACACAACAGGCAGGACGGGGTGTACATGAAGGAACCAATGGGATGCTTGAGAGGGGAGTTCCTGCAGATGCATAACTCTATTGGCGAGTTCGGCTGTCTAAAGAAATCTGTGGGGTGTAGGTTGAGCAGTGTCAGGAGAGAAAGGTTTTGCTCTTTTCGAAAGTGAAACAATACATGGGGCAAGCAAATACCCTAAATCTGTCTGGAATAAATGCAGGCAGCAGTAGCCAGCCATGCATTATTTAATCAGCCCATTTCATAGATCATTTAATAGGACTAAGTTAGTAAATCATGTGCATTTTCAGCAGTTGGGATAATTGATTTGAACAACGTGTCAATGAGTGAAGGAGTATCGTGATGCACTGAGTGATAGTGCAGTAAAGAGTACTTGGGTTACAGGCTTTACCGGCATTTAAAGCGCAAGTCCGGGTTTTCCGATCACAAGTAAATACAATTACGAGTATCAAGTGTGATAAAACAGATACAAGTATGATGAGATGTGCACACCCCTAGTTGTATGTACCAGTTGTCTCCGCAGCAAACCCATGAGAGAGAATGCCTAGTGGAGTCAGACTGGGGTTCACTGTAGCAAAGCTCAAATTGAGCCAGATCATTGTCCTGAAGACTGGAACTGACACAGAGTGTAGCCTGCAATTTCTAAGTAACTTCAACTTCATAAAGTTAGTTGGGTTTCAAAGTTCTCACCTTTCTGGAAATCCTTCAGGCTCTTCTCCAACTGTTTCTGTTGTTTCTTGTCAGGGGCAGCTGCCTGGACATTGGCCTCCAGCTCTTTAATCTGAGGCTTCAGGTGAGCCTCCTGCTCTGCCAAGCTCTGAGCAAAGAAACACACACGGTCAACCACAGCCTCACCTGCAATCACCAGCCTCCAGTGTTGTAGTACTCTCAACTCAAGTCCCGATTTTCATGACTGTTGATGTGGACTCGCCTTCCCGTGACATGCATTTGCACGTGGACTCGATAGGCTACTATGATAAGCAGAATATTAGCAGCATTGGGTGCACAGAGCAGTGAGGGTTTGGTTGTCTAGGCGAAGGGAGCAAGCGATGAGTGTGGGCGACAGGCAAGCTCCACCTCCAATCATAAGCTACACATCTCGCAAGAGACTATTGCTTCCCTGTAACCACTAGTCACCAGCCTACTATTTAGCTTTGCCTGGCTAAGAAATAAACTGCTTTACAAAAATGAAAACCAAAGCATTGAGTTTAAAAGTAAAACAGTCTTTCCCCTGCATCCCCTGGCCAGGTTCTGACAAGTCTCCCTTCACTTTTCACAAAAAAAATATTTAAAAAACTACACAAAGTCAATTACAAAAAGTACCTGAGCGCCTGTTACAATTATTGCATGTAATAATCTGGTCAATCTGACAGGAGCAATAGCCAATTCCATCTAGAGAACATTTACCCCATCAAAACATGACTGATTTGACATAACTATTGAACATTAGGCCTAAAATCAAATAACATGTGTATGAGCCTGTGTATGAAGGACTTCTGAGTTTCATAGGCTATTGCATATGGCAGGCAATTATGACCATTAGGCAACAGGAGAAATCCTTGCATTACTTCCATTCTCACATTAAAATCTTCCGCCAATAGTTGTTGCTGGGCACATTTCCTTCTACCAAATCAAGAGGGGCTCATCTGGTAAGACGAGCATCGAGCCAGCATAAAGAACAAACTCCGTAATCAAAATATCAAATACGTCCAAATCACTAGTTTTGCTTTCCAAAGTTTTCCTGCAGATAGCGCAGTGAGTGGCACAATGTCAAATATGTAACAGAAAAATAAAGACGGGAACTAACTGCAAAGTAAATATTTATTAAAAATGACTTCAGCCATAGGGACTTGTGACTCGACTCGTTTAGTTGCTTGACTACAACACTGCCAGCCTTACATACATTCAGCTTTACCTAAACAAGTCTGATGAACAAGAATTACACCAACGTCGAATACATTTCATATCTGTATTGTGTATATAACCTGCATGCTGTTGGTGTATTTCTCCAGGGTGTTCTTCATGTCTCTGAGCTGCTGTCTGAGTCGCTGGACTTTCTCCTCCAGCTGCAGCTTCCTCTCCTGGCAGCCCTGCAGCTGCACCACCTTCTCATTCAGCTTGCTCTCCATACGGTCCAGCTGACACAAAAAGAGAGTAGGTCATTAACCACAACAGAGCTTAAAGTGAGCCATAGCAGTGATTGGAGGCCAGAGAAAGCTCTAGAAGAGTGTCCAGAAGATCTCCCACCTCCTGCTGGGTGACCTCAGTGCCGATGGAGGAGCCCATCCTGCCCCGCATCACTCTCCCTCCACCTCCAGTCATGGTGCCTGAGACGGGACAGAGCATAGTGTCAGACATGTCATCCATATAGACCATCTATAGAGAAACACTGAGAAGAGATGAGCTCCAGCTCACTCGGTCTACCCACCAGCCATCTCTATGATCTGTCCCTGCATGGTGACCACCCTCCAGCGCTTGTCTTTCTGGAAGGCAAGCCGTGTTGCCTGCTCCAGGTCCTTGGCCACCAGGGTGTCCCTCAGGGCAAAGTAGAAGGCTGGCTTCATACTCTCATCCTGCACCCGCACCATGTCAAACAGACGGGGGATGTTCTCTGGGGTGGAGATGGGCCCCATCTTATTCTCCCACACCTTCATCTGAGACAGGAAGAGATTGGATGGTCCAAGTGTTAGCTACAATGTGGGACATACAAAACTCTTGGGGCAAAAAAAAAAAAAAAACTATTGTAGGGTTTTACATTTGAGTGTAAAGGCTTTGTACCAGTTGTCTCCGCAGCAAACCCATGACAGAGAATCATCATTTCATTGTATTTCTATTGTGAATTCATGCAACATATCTTGACAGGCTAGCTATAATCATAATATGACCAGTGTATGTTAGAATAATAAATCCATATAAAGTGAAGTTACAGGCATGTGTGAAAGTGACACCATTGTTGAAATACTATAGAAGACTGAGATAACAGGAAATTGAATGAGAGAAGGCTGATATTGCTCGGTTAGAAAATTTGTCACACGCTGCACTCCGCAGAGCACATTTTTAGAGATAGGTGGGATTTAAAAATAAAAACAAATTGACAGTCCAGATTGGTTTATCAGATCTCATTTCCCAAAACCACATTTTTTGCGAGGATTTGAGACCTGCTTTAAAAAGGAAAATGCATGCCATTCCGGTGCAGATCTAAGCACTATCCTCCCTCAGGGGTTTGGCAACGGGCACTTTTCAACGGGAGCTTGCCAATCGGCATCACAGCCCTGGATGAGCCCATGTGTTGGATGCAATCGCCAGCAAAACACACCATCGCACCAGAGGTTGAAGTCAAGAGGGGTTTCTTTGACATGATGCCATCAATGGGTTCCCAAATACGAACGGAGCAGTAGATGGCCCACATGGGCATAAAAATAAACCATCCCAACAGTGTGAACAGAAGGTTGACACTTAAAGGGCAGGTAATAGGTTACGTGGTGAGAGAAGCTGCTGCAGCCAGGTGGAACGCACGTCTCGTTCATTCTGCAGAACAGAAATGTTGGTCTAAACACTTCCAGGAGGGAGCTGTTAATGATGGATGGCATATTGGTGAGTGTTACCTATATTTGCCATTGCCAAAGCAACTTCATTGTCGTAATGGTCCTTTATAGCCATGTCTTCATTTTTACTGGTTAAACTGAACGAGCCAAAGAAAGCTTTTTTGTTGTACTCTGACACTAGCACCTCCATTTCAGTCTCTGAAAAATAAAAATCGAAACGTTTTTTTTTGTGGTTGCGCTGTTGTATTTTAAGGTACGACATTGTATATTCCCCACGGGCATTAAAGGGATGATTTTGACCATATATGGTCAAAATGCTTTTCAAAATGCAAATAGCCAAGGTTGTGCACAATTACTGAGAACAATTGGTATTTATCAGTGGTTCTCTCCTGCATATGATGCTTGTAGGATTGTTTGATAAATCACACTTTCTATGCGTACGAACATGCTAAATTCCATTCGTAAGTAGTATTTTAGAATAGTTTCTACGCAATATTGATAAAGGAGGCCCCAGGTGTTTGAGTTGTCCTCACCTTGTCCAGGCCGATAAAGGTGGCCACACCGATATTCTGGGCCTTGAGGAAGTTGACACATTTCTGGGCCGTGTCGATGCTGTCCACCAGGATGTTGTCCAGAGAGCCACAGCTGGATGAGATGGCGATGTCATACTTCTCATCGATGGCCCCAAGGTCACCCTGAAGGGACAAGAACAGTCTCACTGAGTGTGTAGAAGGGTGTGTGCATCTCTCAGCTGCCACATGTGTAGCCCATGTGTCAAACTCATTCCACAGAGTGCCTAGTGTCTGCCGGTTTTTGCCCCTCCCTTGTACTTGATTGATGAATTAAGGTCACTGATTAGTAAGGAACTCCCCTCACCTGGTTGTCTATGTCAGAGGTTCCCAAACTTTTTTTAAACTCAGGCCCCCCTTCCAGCATTAGGGAAAATCCACCCCGGCACACCACGTCTATTTCTATGAGCACTTCTCATGCCACAAACTGTGCACACCCCTCTTGTTGGCGGAGTGAACTTTTTGCAGGTTTAAAGCTTATTTCATGCAATTCCACACATTGTCATGCGGTGCAGAGAAAATGCACATTTTCTTGCAATTCTATAAAATGTTGCCATGTCTAATGTTAAGTCATGTGATATGAGTGACAAACATTACAACAAAATCTATGGGCTAAAACATCAAGCCAAAATGCTTTAGCTGACATGAGCTAGTTGATCTGGACATTTCGGACAAGTTACAGTATAAATAGTGCTAAGGTCTGCAATAACAAGAGGAAAACTGCTGATGCACTACCCAATTTCAAAATTGCATACCCCCCACTAGGGGGTATGACCCACAGTTTGAGAACCACTGGTCTAGGTCTAAATTGAATGTAAAAAAGCAAAACCAGCCAACATTATGGAATGAGGTTGACACCGCTGGTGTAGTCTATACATGCACATGGTCCTTACTAGTCGTCCCAGGATACCGGAGATCTTGCCGCTCCTCTTCTGCTGCATGAGGGCGTCCAGCACCTTCCCCCGGCTGCGGTTAGAGGACAGGGAGCTCTTGGCCTCCTCCACCTTCTGCCTCAAGTCCCTCACCAGCTCCCTGGCCTGTCCGTCTGCTTGCAGCAGCTGCTCCAGCTCCGCCTCATCCTGGAACAGACAGAAATATATGGTCAACACTGATAGCACACGGTTATCCAGAAATCTGAAATGCATGCATCTTACTGCGACAAATCCCACAGTCCACCCCTAACCTTATGAACCCGCTCAACGCTCGAGACCCTCCCACACACACACCAACGTACCTTCTTGAGCTCCTGCTCACACTGGGGTATGTTGACCTGCAGCTCTTTGATGGCGGAGCGGCGGTCTCGCAACGTGTCGGTGGTGGTCTGAAGGGACTGCTTGGCCGTATTTAGCTGGGTCACAGCGGTGTTGTGGCGACTCAGGTAGATGTCCAGCTCAGACTGGGCCACGTCCTGACAGGAGCGTGTCTCGTTCACAGCCTTACTCAGCTCCATCAGCTCCTTTTCTTTAGTCTGGGGTCAGAGTCAGAGGAATAATAGCCACTCTTATGTGATCAGAAATCATAGAACACCAGGGGGAAAGGGTTATCAGTCAATTCATGAAAGACACCCACCTCCTTCTCCTGCTGCAGGCCGCTGGTCTCCTCCTTCAGACTCGCCATCACTTCCTTCAGATTCTCCTCCTCCTTCCCCTTCTGTTTCTCCAACTCCTCCCTGCGCGCAGACGCCTCAGAGATGGTCTTCTCACTGCTGGCCGGCACGTTACGCACCTCCTCCAGCTGACCGAGAGGAAAGATGAGACTCTAGGTGAGATACAACCTTAAGCCAAGAAAGATCAAAATATACAACTAGCAAACAATTAGGAGCACCTCCATCAGACTGGAAGGCAGTCTGACCCTCACCCCTCTCCAGTGGGCAGGGTGGTGAGCGGGAGTAGAGGAGGCCAAGCTAGCAGGGTTAACTGTTGGTGAAGAGTGAATGTGGCTGCTGGTAGTGTTACAGAAGGCCATACTTCACTACCACACTGCAGAACACGGCTCCCCAGAGACCTGCTCTGCTCTACCCGGCCTCCACAACCCAACACCACACTGCCAAATCACAGCCACTGGTGCTGTATCATACAGGCTGCAGAACAAGGGGAGAGAAAAGACAGACTTGGAGCATATTGAGTGTGTGAGTGGGGAGAGAGCAAAAAGGGAGCCCATGGAGAGAAAAGAGCATGGGAGAAAGCAAGAGAGGCAGCAGAGCGCCAAGCAGTCATGCCTTGGAGGGTTTCGTGTTTTGAGTTCACAACCCCCTAGTGGCCAACTGGAGGAGTTTCTCTTATTAAATAAATCAGGTATACCAGAAACTTCATCAATCCATTTTAATCTCAGCAATGTAACAATATTTTTTTCCTAGGGGGACCTAGGACAGAAAATCTATAAAAAATAAAAAAAATCGATTCAATAGTGTGATGCACACCCTCGCCCACCCAGAGCCAATCCCAAGCAAGTTACTGGAATAAAAATGAACACGCGTGTTTTTGTGACATTGATGTAAGTAAAAAATAAAATGTGTAATTACACAATATGGCAATTACTAATAAGGTCATCTGTAAATCCCTGCGCAATGCCTTCTCCGGGTCTCAGCACAACAGGCCTTGTGTTTGTATAGGGAGGGAAATTGTATTACGCGTGGCCGTGTTTCGCTTTGGCCAGGTGACAAAATAAACAGAATAAAAGTGAAGTGTCAGGTCATTGGTGCTGGCCTGTCTTGAGAGGACAGAGCACCATTGTGTTTGTTTAAGAGTATGACCTGTAAGTTATGTAGCACATTCGCCACAACCACAGCCTCCTAACGTATCGATTTGGAGAGCCGCCATAAGCTACACCTACACACAGAGATGGCCTAATATGATAAATGGTAAACGTTACAATACCACCCCCACCCCCCAAATGGAATCACTGAAGCCTCAATTACAGAGACCTGAATTATGTTCACAGCAAAAGGGACACATGCACACCTTCTCCTTGTCCTTCTCCAGTTGTTTCTGTAGTTTCTTGGTCTTACTCTTGGTGTGCTTCAGTTTCTCTCGGACCTCCACATCCTGCAGGTCCAGCTGGGTAAACTTCTCCTTCTGGCCCTCAATGTACTTGGTCAGCTTGCCTTGTTTCCTGAGAGAAATCATACAACATGGACATTATGGCAATCAAACAAATTACTGCTAATTTTGCTTTTCTGTATTGCTGGTCACCAGCAGGTCTATGAACATTCTCCATTTCATAACATTATTGCACTGAAGACTGACAGTCACTTTACAACTATATTGTGTTCATCAATTTGTCTTTTTGATATCAATTTCCGTGTAAACAACAAAAGCCATGAATAACAAATGAAAAATACAAAGCCTACTTCTCCACGTTTTTCAGGTCTCGGTTCTTCTTCTCCATTTCCTCAGCGATGTTGTTGTTTTTCTCTGTGAGTTCCTTGGTGTCATCTTGGATCCTCTGCTTCTCCTCCTCTTTGTTTGCCACTCTCTTCTGGAGGTCATGGCTGACAACAAAGAAACAATCACACTCTGGTCAACCAGGACATATGAACTCTAAAAAGTTACCATCTGTGTTAACTGCATCCAACTATAGCAAACCTTCCTCCCAGATTCTTTCAAACCTGATTTCTTGTTAGTAAAAAAACACTAAATATAGCAAGCCTCTGTGTGGTTGTAATACTCACACATAGTACTGGCAGAGCTGGCTCTTTTGTTTGAAAATATCATTCTCCAGAGTGAGGAACTCCACGGCTGTGTTCTTCTCTCCCTCCAGAGCAGTCTTCTCCTTCTCCACCATTTTGACCCTGTTTAGCTGGAAAACAAACACAGTCTGTAAAATGATACAACAGGAAGACAGAGGCTATAGCACTTGGACTTAAACATTCATGCTGAATTGTCATAAGATCAATCCCTGAATACATAGGAGTTTACTTTTGTTCCTTCTCAGGCGTGCTTAGAATTTTGTTTTGTACTGATTGACCATGCCTGACATTCATTGATAAATTAAATCTAAACCCTGAGCTTTCCCAACAAGTACAATTTTACTACAGTCTAAGGTTAATTTGGCTTCAGTGCCAAAACGATGCCCTATTTATTCAGTCAAATGGCATATGTGATTTGGTCAAATGTGGACAAAACAGAGTAAAAGGAAAATATATAACTCGGATAAAGGCAGTAGTGTGATAGAATCCTAAACTGCACAATGCCATCCTTAGTCTAATAAGATGAGGACAGTCAAAACTGGTCATGCCTCAACACAGCATTTGACCCTGTGTATGTGGTATTGCCATTATTTTTTTTACTGTGATGTCTACTGCAGGTGTTGCGTTAACAAAGGATACTACGTTTTTCACAGAGAAAATGAAAGCTGCAACGCATATTTTATTTATCTTGCTGCGTTTGGAAACGCAGATCTAAAATGCTTCTTATTATAAATTCTGCTCTGCTTCAGTCAGGTTTCGTTCCAAATCATGAATGTAAAAGGACTGAGCATTAAAGGAAGAAATTTGGGCTCCAGTTTCACTTCACCACTTGGATGAAATATCTTTGCTCTCTTCTTGCCCAATCAAATTCCACCATTCACAAACCGACATTGGATCACCAGACAGCACTCTGAGTGATGTGTACTTTTCTCTGGTAGTTTTAGCAAGTTACAATGCAAGACTAACTAGGAAATGTAGATGGCTATATCCTTTCTATGATAAACATCCGAAATTATGGCTATGCATTGTTTTTGCAAAAAACACCTTGCTTTTTCCATTGTAAAGTAATTTACTTGTCTGTTAGCATTGCACTTGTTCTCATCTGATGGGAAAAAATAAAAAGCCATTTTCTGCTGAATGTGTTGCACTAATGTATTTTGTGTAAATAAAAATCGATTAGTTGCACCCCCCCCCCCCCCAAAAAAAAACACCCGGCTTTCAATATAAAATTTCAGGTGATATGGTTTAAAATGCAGATTTTTTTTTTGTGGTCTCAATTATGAAAATGCAGATTTCTGAATACTAAAGAGACCTCTGACTCAGTGGTGGACAAAGTACCCAATTGTCATACTTGAGTAAAAGTAAAGATACCTTAATAGAAAATTACTCAAGTAAAAGACACCCAGTAAAATACCATTTGAGTAAAAATATTTGTTTTTAAATATACTTAAGTATCAAAAATAAATGTAATTACTAAAATGTGCTTAAGTATGAATCATTTCTAAATTTCTTATATTAAGCACAATTTTTAGCCAGGGGTACACTCCCAACACCCAGACATAATTTACAAACGAAGCATTTGTGTTTAGTGAGTCCGCAAGATCAGAGGCAGTAGGGATGACCTCTTCATAATTATGAGAATTGGACCATTTTCTGTCCTGCAAAGCATTCAAAATGTAACGAGTACTTTTGTGTCAGGGAAAGTGTACAGAGTAAAAATCACAATTTTCTTTAGGAATATAACTGTCAAAAATATTCATAGTAAAGATAGCCCCCAAAAACAACTTAAGTACTTTAAAGTATTTTTACACCACTGCTCTGACAACTATAAAGCTGCATGAACACAAAAGTCTAAATCATGTTACCCATGGAAAATAATAAAATATGTTCAAGTAATAAAAACAATCACAAGACTGATCAATTAGTTAATACATTACAGTACAGGGAGAAACATGTTTTTTTTTTGTTGCAAACAGGCCTAATTAGTGATGTGATATTAGTGTAGTCTGCAAGAGATTTACTGAACCGGCTGGCTTCAACCGACATCCAGTATTTCACTTCAAATGAATTGCTACCCTGTTAACCTGGCTGGCACACTGTAGCTCCAACACCATACCCAAATAACAATATGTCACTAGTACTGCAATACAAATAAATATACTAACAAAATCTGGTAATTATCAGACAAACTTCACCCCCTGCTCACATAATTACTAACACATTTCTAATAAAATCTAATCCGGGGCTGTTCATCAAATGCCTTCGATTAAATTTTTTTTTTTTTTTTTTTTTTAAACTATCACTCTTGCATCCTGTTCTTATTTCTTCGCTCACCCCCCTATTAAAAATAATAATTAAATGACTGATTGCATTGCAATCGTTTTTGGCACAACAATCAAAAATGTAACAAACAAGCATGAGGGATTAGCCTAGACACAGCGATCTCTGAGTAGAGGGTTGTGTGTGTGTGTGTGTGTGTGTGTGTGAGAGGGGTGAAGGGATAATTTGCTGCCTTGTAAGGAGAGGCAGGTGTCAGGCCAGGGGCATTCAGCTTGGCCAAGACACAGCATACCTCACAGTGAAACAGCCCCCTAACACACCCTATACACCCCCACAGCAGAAACCATCAATTTCAAAAGGTAAAAACATGTATAAAATATTTTTTATTTTATTTTTTACAAATACAACAAATGGATTAGTCTTGTTACTGGGGTTGTTTCTCACCTTCTCTCCCCTCTGCTCGTTGAGGAGCTCCACGCGGCGGCTCAGGGTGTGGATGGGCTGCTTCAGACGGCAGGAGCCAATAATGTCCTCAAGGTATTCCAGCATGCCCTCGTCATGCTCCGTCTGCCCCTTGGGCTTCATCATGGCTATCTGCTCCACCTCACCCTGACCAATGCACAGGGAGGGAGGGACGCAAGCAAGGACACACGGTATGTTATAATACTGTATCATTTATGGTGGGAAGAAGCTATAACAACCACACACCTTGGATCAATTTCGTGTTCGAGACCACCTGATTCCCATCCTAGAATTGACATGGGTAGTTTGTCCTTGAAAAGCAATGAGGGGAAAAAAATACACCCTCCCGCAAGCGAGTTAAAATGCAATTCAAACTAACCTGGGCTAAAACCAGAAAGAGAGCAACTTCTGTGTGAATGTCAAACAGCAATTTTGTTCTTGATGATTTGAAATAAAATGCTTGCTCTGCTCACTAAAGCATTGAGGAAACTTTGCTGGTGTTATGATAACCCCTCATAAAAACACTGTTTTTCAACCTCTCCTTTATGATAATATATCCCTACAGTTTATGGGCAGCCAGTCATATGGGCTTTTTGCAGTACATTTTGGAGTTGTGTGTACTGTACTTCTCACACACCTTCCCAACCCACACACACCAGAGCCTCAAATAATAACTTTCACTGCACATAACTGTACCCACAACACAGACAAACCACTAGCCTACATAAAATGTTTGTCCATATCCATGACAAAATAATGCATTGCAAAAAGGGAATAACAATCACTTAAACATCATCAATTGGAACCACTACAATAAAAGTTTTACATTTTATGAGGTCAAGAAAGAAATACATCTGGCAAATGTAACTGGTGCCTGTGTTTTAATAACATTATTAATTTCCTTTCCATGTCATAGACAAGGTGTAGTCCTTGATTTAACAGTCCTTGAAACATTTCTGAAAAACACAAGCCTAAATACTGGCCTACAAATGAAAAGATTGGCCAATCTTGTTTTAATCCTGTGTTGTGTGTTGAGACCCCCCCCACACACACAATTAAACACAAAAAAAACTATACATGGGGGAAAAAAGCTGACCAGTACACTAAATAGGCAGCTTCCCCTGAGTGACTTTGGAGAACAAACTAAAGCTTCTTGCCTAAGTCAGAACAACCCTGTCATATTCAATGAGCTCAAAATCACTTAACATTTCAGCAGAGAGATGAAGAAAACAGCACAAATCAAGACAGGACAGAACCTACATCTTCTCACAAAATAGATATCAGATATAGCACAACAACTAGTGGTTACCCAATACTCACTAGTCAATAAAAAAATAGTAATCTAATTGAGCCAAGAGTTGATAGGTACTAGAAAACCAAAAGTGAATTGTGCAACAAGTAGACTGGCTTGTTCTTCAAACAACCCCTGAACACCACAAGATGTTCCAAAAATGTATTAATAAATAAAAATATAAATTCGAAAATGTATTAGTTTGGACCATGACAGACAAAAGCAGCAAATATGACCCAACACAAACAATAAAATGTAATGTCTTTGAAATACACATTGACATTGGCATTACATTCCATGAAAGGTAATTCCAACGAAACCCAAACTGAAGACCTAATCATGCACTCAAATGATAGAAATGAAGAGTGGATGCTTGATCCTGCCGCACTGAAGCAGCACAGCTAATATTGGGGTCTATTCTCACACCAATATTTACGTGCTGCTATAGCGTGGCAGGTAAAGGGGGCCCAAACTGACCAGAGTCTCTACTAGACAAATCCAGGAATGTTTGATTTTTCTTAAAATACTAAAGCAGCAAATGATGGTTCGCACCTTTTCAACATTGTTTCAAACCATGATGCGCTGCTATAGCAGTCCAAGTCTTTTTCACGCTTTAACAGGCCACTCAGGCATAATACCTGCTTTCCCCTGAGTGAAAGGCTGAGCAGCAAAGCTTTTACAGGATGGGATGTGTGACACAGGAGGGATCAAAGACAAGCTGAAAGGAAAACTAAAAATGAAATATAAAATAAACTACTTAATTACCTGTAAAATCAGAAATCTGTTGTGGTCCAGGTCAATGCCATGGCTACGCAGCAGCGTTCCCACATCTTTAAAAGTGGCCTTCTTGCCATTGATGTGGTAGGACGAGGAATTGTCTTTGCTGGCAGTTCTGGAAACATAGAACTTGCTGTTGGGGATGACTTCGTAGTCATCTCCTTCCTGACTCGGGGGACACACACACACACACACACAAGAAACATCAGTTTAGACCCAGTCTTCAGAACACACTCAGGACAAAAAATGCTTAGCAATACAACCCCCCCCAAAGACAGGTAAGTATCCATCTAAAACACACAGATATATGAAAGTGAAGCCTCAACCACAGAAATGTTGCTGTTAACAAATAATGGGGTGATAACAAGTAATAATTTAAGATGTATTTAACTTGCACATTTATCAAAACGTAAGATTCATGTGGTTTATTAACTTCAACTAATTTTGAGACAATAGAAAATAAAATGTAGTCAAGATATGAAGGGAGGCAAAAACAGAATAGCTATAAGCCCCCAAGTTTTTAATAGAGAAATACATACTATGCGTATAGGCTTAAAGCTGCAGTGTTAGGAGATTGTTATATTGAATTGACTGGGCTCAAAAAACTGCTGGGCAAAAAGATTATTTTACATTAAATGTCAATTATGTAGTTAATTACCTTACTACACCCCCTGTGGTAGTACAATATGTTTTTAAAACCTGGAACAGTATTTTCCTACCGCTGCACGTTAATATATACAGTATTCTAGGTTTGTACAGAAACGTAGAAACTATTGGCCACCAACATTAATTTAACCACCATTAAACGAAAAAAAAACAAAAAACATCCTTCCCTTTGAAGTTCTTATCAACATAAAATCACAAATAAAGAAACAATGATGGCAAAGTTTGTAATTTACTTGACTTTCAGCTTTAACTTCAAATGGCTAATCCGAGTCTTTGTTGCAGTCATTAGTGTGAAAACACTAAGCCAAATGCATACAAGTCATTTATAGCGAAACCCTAAAAAAACAGATTATTTTATCAACGACAAAACAATTCTGCCCCTTTACCCAAATCGCTTTATAAAATGTAATTGTTTTGGTACAGCTGACCAAGCATAAGTGTGTGTGTTACCTTGTCAATAATTTTCTGAAAATGCACTTCCACAGTGCAGCTCTGCACATCCTTGTGTAGGTCAGAGCTGTGAATCAGCACAGAGAGTTTTTTGGATCTGATTTTTTGAGCCCTATAGCCGAACACAAAGAGCATTGAATCTATCACGTTGGACTTCCCACTGCCATTTGGACCAATGATACAGGAAAAGCGCTAGGGAAGGGAGAGAAAGAGAGAAATTAAGAGGGTGGGTGTAAAAATGTATTCACAATCTGTTCAAATCAAACTAAAACCATATTCACAATCCAATTTTAGAAAATGCTGCTGGATTAAAATGGTGGCCCCTTAACATATATTCTTAAATACACCCACTGAGGTTATTTTGCTGCACCTGTGTCCATGATGCAATAAAGAGAGCAACCATCAGATACAATTTGTTAGGGGGGAAGTTAGCAGAAAATCTATTTGTAGCAGACAAGACACAGCTAGATCACCACTAGTGTGAAAGACACAAGCACAAAGCAAAATGGAGGAGTGTGAGATGCTGCAAACTAGAGAGACAACTTTCTGGTAAATCTGATCAAATCAAAATAATCAATAAAATTACAACTATCCAAGTACTACTATCACTGAAGATAAAACCAATACAAATAAAAGTTGAGGAAATGGACAACAACCCATACTGATACAATGATTTAAACACAAAAACAATTCCTAGTGTCGTAAAAGAACCAAAACGGAGAGTTGGTATGTTTTTTTCGTACCTTATGGAAAGGGCCCAGAATCTGCTCGCCAGCGTAGGATTTGAAGTTCTGATTAACTATATGTGTTATCATCAAGCGAGGAGAGCCTGGTTCATTGGTCATTGCTGGGGGCGGGGGTGGAGGGATGCTACCAAGAATCTCCTCCAAACTTCGATTATCAACAGCATCGGCACCCTCCCTGGGAGCCGGATCTAGGGCAAAGAGTTGAACTTTTATTCCACAGTGCGATTCATTTCAGGTGGGGACACTGGTGTATGGGGGAGGGGTAGTGAAGCAAAAAAACAAACAAACATAAGCATATAAGCATTATAGAGCTAGTCACAGTGGAGGCATAAAGTCTCCAGAAGAAGATCGGATTCTAACTAGCACATTTAATATCTCTGTTCACAAAACTAAATTCTAACAAGAATAACTGAATCATAAACGAAGGCTTGAAGTGACCCCTTTCACAAATGCTCACATTGAAACGTAAATACACAATATGCACTCACCAACGACAAAATAATTATCATAATATTTCGAACATCTGATTCCAAGTCGTTTCCCCCACACCATAACCTACTTTCCAATCCAAACAAATGAATAAAAATCTAGCTTTGCTACAAATGCACACCGATTACGGTACCATATCACAATGACAAAACGCTTGGTCCCAAGTCCATTGTTGTACTCAGTAAAAAAAATACAAATAAGCAGTAAAATATGACCATGACAATAGTTTTCGGCCAACAAACGCTCCAACCATAATACATGCTAAATCGAGAGTAGACATGTCAAATATGGTTATTGTTTTCGGACGGAGAATCTCTTGACAAACCATTCACCAACGTTAAATAAACCGAAAGATATAGGATCATGGTTATGATTTTCTAACATAGAATCGTTCAAAAGCATTAATATCCCAAAATAAATTACCTTGCAAATTGCGCAGGCTGGAGACAAAAGCACACACGCTACCATTATAATAATCTCAAAAATCACAAGAGACGTTTATTAATGCCTTGCTTACGTTTGAAAAACTAACCAGCAAGCTTCGTGTTATGAATAACACAACTGTGCCAGTTGGACTCAACCATCACGCACTAACATTCAACAAAACACGTTGCCATTGAGTAGACGCGCAACTTATTTAGATGCAGACACCAAAACACCCTTTGTTACTTACAATTTGTCGGCGGTGCCTTCGGCGGTGCCTCTTGGCCATTGGAGTTCGCTTCTTTAAGGGGTACGTCCAACTCGTCTTCGGAGTCATCCCGAGGCTGCGACCCTTTCCCTCTAGACTTGGAAGCAGTTGAACTTTTCGACGTTTTGGCTGGCATGATTTAGAATCTAAAGATCTAATTCAAATCACAGGAGTAAAAGTTAAATCCAGTAGGTGTTCTCTTGTCAATCACATCTCCACAATTGATAGTCAACGTGAAGCACCCCGTTACCCCCCTCACAATCGGCCATTTGATCCAACCTATATTCTTTGCTATACTGAGTTACACCGTCAATTATAAAGTTGCAAATAAATGGCCAGTCTGCTGTCTGATAAGACCCCAGATCTAACATTGTTTGTTTTAGATTCTTTGCTAAATATGTATCGTTTTAAACAAATGTTATTAGTGGATATACACGAGGGTCAGAGATGCAACCATATTCTCTAATCGGAAATAGAGAATATTTGACAACTGCAATTTAACCCCCCGACGAATAAAAATGAACGAGCTGTCTAACTCGAATCTCTTCCAGTCAAATAACGTGATTATATTGGTCTAAACTGACAACATTCACCAAATTTCACTTCATTATAGAGAAATGAACTGATACGTTAAGTGCGTGTAACTAAAAGACAAAAATGGTGACGTTACAGGCTGTCAGTAACGCCAACAGAGCTCAAAAGCAAAGCAAGCGGTACGGCGAACTAGTTAGCAAAAGATGGAGTTAAATGTACAAAATAAAGTCATAGCACTGAAGTAGCCAATCAGAGTCAGAGTTACTTTATCATTAGCGCCATGTAGGCTGCACTCAGTAGTCCAAGATGACCAGCTTCAGTTGAAAGTGTAATGTTTAATTTATTTGACAGATCGATAGTTATGTCACTACTAATCTACGATAAGGTATCTACAATATGGCTCTCTAAATAGCAATATCACTAACGTCACTGTGTGAATAAATGTCACATGCTGTGTATAAAAACAGTTAACTGACTTAACAGTAGTCTTGTGGGGGGTTTCGGTAACGTTTAGTGTCATGCTTCAGTTGTCCACTTGCAATCTAGTTAGCTAACGTTACCGTTATACATGGCAAATATTAATCTAGCGAACGTTTACTTAAACTGTGAAGACGTGGAAATAGCCATCTACTGTATCGTTAGCTAGCTAACACACTATAGCTCGTTATAGACTAATGTCTGGTAATTAGCTAGCGTTAGTCGGGTTAGAACACTTCGTGATTGGTTAACTAGTTAATTGTAACTAGCCAGTTGGTCTTTGTTAGCCATGATTTTCACGTCAACTGTTAGCCACGAACAAATTAACTACTAGATAGCCAACACACAACTAGAGCACAGATGAATAGGGGAACCGGTACTTTGCTTACAAGTTAGATAGCTAGTTAGCTAACGCTACTTTGCACTGGCTCGCAAAGTTAACTAATGTTTGCTGTCGTCTGATCATCCAATTAGCTAACTAACTCAACAACCACATGCATAACCGGCTAAAAGTGCCCACAAACCTGCTGGCAAGTTACTGTAGCTAGTTAACGTTAGTTATGGTTTGATAAACTAGCGAGTTTACTAGCTGTCTTTTAGCTAACTCTTTCGTGTTCAGTTACAATGTCAGTTTTACCTTGTGGACGAAGTTCTTGTTGTAACAATTCCCTTTGTATCACCCTATATTTTCAAAAGGTTATTGGAAAACGGTTCTCGATATCGCGAAGCTAAAAAATAAAGTGATTAAAAGTCAACCCCGTGTCAAATCGTTAGCTCACTGCAAATTCTCTCTCGTAAATGGCGCCTAAACTCTGTTGTCGAACCAAAATTCGTTACAAACTGATGCAAGGACCCATGGATCCTCATTGGTCAAAAAACAAGAAATTCAAAAAGAGGGCCGATGCCAAGTCTAGTTTTGAGCATCCATGAACTTAAACTTAAAACAGGTTTTTGCATTCAAGTTAACATTGTGAAGAATATAAGTTATATTTTGGTAATGATTTGGGATATTTTCATAAAATAATTTTAGAAAATAAAACGCGCCGTGACGTTTGGGCACTGTTGCCTAGTGACGACGGAAGGGTGTTGTTTACGGTACTGGTAAATGTTTTGTATTTTGATTGTATTGGTTGAAGAGTCGAAAATATGTAAGGGGTAATAAACAAGGGGTTATGCGTCCTATGGAAAATAATGCACTAGGTGGAAGGTGTCTGCCACGAAGCATTAGCGGAGTGGCACTGACCTTCCACGGAGTTGCATTATTTTCCAGAGAACCCATAAGAAAGTTAAAGCCCCGAGTTTATTATACCACGGCTATACTTTAACACAGACTTGCTAGTTCAGCTAACCAAACCATCAGTCATAGCTTGCTATTTTGAAAATCGAATTAAACAATGGCAATAATATTTTCAATTCGACTTTTGCTTTTAAAAGCAGCTCAAACATCCGTAAATGTATTTTGGCTATCTACTCGGATTTAAGAGCAATCTCGTTTGTGCCAGAGCGCAGAATAACTGGATAATTTACGAACGTGCAACACCCGTTGAATATGACAGGTGTCAGTAAATATTGGCAAAAAAATGAATTAAATTGTTGCTAGCAGCACAGTTACAGTCACTAACGCTCTAGATAACATGAAAACAGCCTAACTAGCCCTGCTCGGGCGAATAATGTGGCCAAAGTGAGGTGTTCTCTCATTTGTGTCTGGAAGTAGCTAGCCAACGTTAGCCAGTTGGCTTGGGCGCTGACTGCCGTTGTGAGATCAGAACTCTCGGCTCAACCCTCCTCCTCCGCCAACGCTTTGAATTTACGAACGGACAATCTGACAACACACTAGAGGCAATTTACGAACGCACCCGTAGAATATGTAAGAATTAATTTCATAGCCATTGAATTATACCGTCCATTACAGGGAAACAATATACGCTCTATAATGCCCTTCAAGTTAATCAGAAACAGGTATTAAACAATACTTGAACAAATTATTCCTTTGTAAACATGACATCAGGACCTAGCAACGTAAGCCTTAGAATCTCTAGAGTTTGTTGTCAAGGAACTCTCGCGATAGTAATTTACACAACCCTAGTACGTCAGCGAAATTAGAAAATGAGTATCTCTTCCTACGTTTCAGACCATTGCTTGCTAGCTGCATAGCTATCAGTCTATTTTTCTGGTTTTGTCGATTAGTATACTTGTTGAGGAATATATAACCTTATATGCATTAACTATTAGCGGTGGAGCTATTATGGCAACTGGACATGATTAGTTGTCTGCTATCAATTGTGATAACCGCGAAGACTCAGCACGTTAGCTACAGTGAAGGTACCGTAGCAACGACAGACGCTTGTTTGACTAGAGAGGTAGCTAATTTAGCTAGCGTAGCAGCTATTCAAGTAACTATCAACTACCTAGTAGTTGCTATACACGGTCAGTGTTAGCGATATGGCTTCTGCACTCCAAATAAAACATATGCAGGCATAACTTAGCTAACTAGACAACTTTTTTTATTTTTATTGATCAGCCAGTGTTACTAGCAAACTGAGTACTGTTAGCTATGAATAGCTAAATACTTAGCTACTCACTTTGCTAATTGTATAGCAAGCTAATACATTCTGTTTGGTAACTAACTGTTATGTCCAATTTGAATGATCGATGACAACCCTTCTGTTTACAGTGAGTGCCTAGTACCTATTTTCTGAAGACTTCACATTAGCCACCACAATGAGATTAAAGACATCATTACTCAAGGAACCAAAACATATCCTTTTCAGTTTTGTGAAAGATGGAACGATACTACAACAGTGCTTTGATCTGATTGTTCGTTTTTCTATGGACAGTCAGCAATCATTAATGAAAAATCTGTTATGAAGTTGTGCCTCTAATAACATACTAGGCCTCTTTTGCTCTGGTCTAGGGGGTATGTGTCCGTTCCTCCAACTCGCCTGAGACAAATATGATATTCAGTGCACCTTGCACCACCAGACCTGGGTTCAAATACTATTTGAAAACTTTTAAATATTTTGAGTGTTTGCTCTAGCCTGTCCGGAGTGGCAGATGGGCTGGGTTTGCAGTTTTGGGACTATTTGAATGGTTAATCAAGCACACATAACCCAGGTCTGCCTGGCACCTTTCTAAAGGCATGCTTATTGCAACCTGTATGTAGGCAAAAAAAAAATAATATGCTAATTGCTCAGACTTGTGTGTGGATCTGCCCTACCTAAATACAAAGAAAGGTTAATACAGGATCTGTGTTGATTAATTCACCTGAAAAGCAACCACTGTGGTTGAGTCTGTTGCAGTCATCAACCCTGGACCCAGAGAGTTAGGCTACAGGGGTGTGAGAGCTTTTGTTCCAGTTTAACGCTAACACACCTGGTTCAAGTAATTTAGATATTTTGCAGCAAGCTCTGATCTATTTCCACCTAACCATTGTCCTCCTTAACATCTGGACACATAAAGAGCTTGTGAGCTGTGTGGGCTGGACCACTGCAGACGAGCTGTACTCATGCAGTGAGGACCACCAGATCCTGAGATGGAACCTGCTGACCAGTGAGACCAGCCTGGTGGTGAAGCTGCAGGAGGACCTCTTCCCCGTCGACCTGCACTGGTTCCCCAAGACGGTGGGAGGCAAGAAGCAGGTCCAGGCTGAGATCTTTGTGCTCACCAGCACTGATGGCAAGTCACCAAAGGGCCCAATAATGATGAGGAATAATAAGAGATTTTCTCGTAACAGGCTTTGGTAATTTGTTTCGATAACTTTATTTATGAAGCACCTTTCATACCTAAAAGCGCTATCTGAAACATGTTTTTGGCACCGCTAACATAGAAAATTAATGTTGCATTTTAAAGCAATGGTAGTTTCTCACATTATTCAACAAGACAGATTGATATTGAATTAGGTAGGTGATAGAGGATATGAGTCCCAAGGTACATAACCGCATGGTCTGTGTGAAATGTCTCTTATTGACCAGATGCTATACTACGAAGCAAGCTTCCGTTAGCTGCACATTCTAGGTCAGGCTTCATTCGTACCACAACCGTGGATATTGCCCGTCTGCCTGCTTAGCAGGTGTGTAACTTGTGGCTCGTTGAACGCCAAGCTCTTCGTTGAGGCAATGCTGAAACATCAATCCATGGCCAAGTCGGTGCCACATTTTCAGTTGTGCCGAAATCAAAATGAAAGAAAATGTATCTTGCAAATCCAGCAGGCTTTGGTGTGAAATGGGCTTTTTGAAGTGCCATCTTTATTTTATTACTTATCGTTAATGCCGTCTTTGATGTGCTTATCAATGAACAAGCACCCTTTTCCGACTCCTGTCGCTCCTTCTGTCTGTGGAACAGCTTGTTGTGTTGTGGCTATATACACTGCTCAAAAAAATAAAGGGAACACTTAAACACCACAATGTAACTTCAAGTCAATCACACTTCTGTGAAATCAAACTGTCCACTTAGGAAGCAACACTGATTGACAATACATTTCACATGCTGTTGTGCAAATGGAATAGACAACAGGTGGAAATTATAGGCATTTAGCAAGACACCCCCAATAAAGGAGTGTTTCTGCAGGTGGTGACCACAGACCACTTCTCAGTTCCTATGCTTCCTGGCTGATGTTTTGGTCACTTTTGAATGCTGGCGGTGCTTTTACTCTAGTGGTAGCATGAGACGGAGTCTACAACCCACACAAGTGGCTCAGGTAGTGCAGCTCATCCAGGATGGAACATCAATGCGAGCTGTGGCAAGAAGGTTTGCTGTGTCTGCCAGCGTAGTGTCCAAAGCATGGAGGCGCTACCAGGAGACAGGCCAGTACATCAAGAGACGTGGAGGAGGCCGTAGGAGGGCAACAACCCAGCAGCAGGACTGCTACCTCCGCCTTTGTGCAAGGAGGAGCAGGAGGAGCACTGCCAGAGCCCTCCAAAATGACCTCCAGCAGGCCACAAATGTGCATGTGTCTTCTCAAACGGTCAGAAACATACTCCATGAGGGTGGTATGAGGGCCCGACGTCCACAGGTGGGGGTTGTGCTTACAGCCCAACACCGTGCAGGACGTTTGGCATTTGCCAGAGAACACCAAGATTGGCAAATTTGCCACTGGCGCCCTGTGCTCTTCACAGATGATAGCAGGTTCACACTGAGCACATGTGACAGACGTGACAGAGTCTGGAGACACAGTGGAGAATGTTCTGCTGCCTGCAACATCCTCCAGCATGACCGGTTTGGCGGTGGGTCAGTCATGGTGTGGGGTGGCATTTCTTTGGGGGGCCGCACAGTCCTCCATGTGCTCGCCAGAGGTAGCCTGACTGCCATTAGGTCCCGAGATGAGATCCTCAGACCCCTTGTGAGACCATATGCTGGTGCGGTTGGCCCTGGGTTCCTCCTAATGCAAGACAATGCTAGACCTCATGTGGCTGGAGGGTGTCAGCAGTTCCTGCAAGAGGAAGGCATTGATGCTATGGACTGGCCTGCCCGTTCCCCAGACCTGAATCCAATTGAGCACATCTGGGACATCATGTCTCGCTCCATCCACCAACGCCACGTTGCACCACAGACTGTCCAGGAGTTGGCGGATGCTTTTGTCCAGGTCTGGTGGAGATCCCTCAGGATGCCATCCGCCACCTCATCAGGAGCATGCCCAGGCGTTGTAGGGAGGTCATACAGGCACGTGGAGGCCACACACACACTACTGAGCCTCATTTTGACTTGTTTTAAGGACATTACATCAAAGTTGGCCTGTAATGTGGTTTTCCACTTTAATTTTGAGTGTGACTTCAAATCCAGACCTCCATGGGTTGATAAATTTGATTTCCATTGATAATTTTTGTGATTTTGTTGTCAGCACATTCAACTAGGTAAAGAAAAAACTATTTAATAAGAATATTTCATTCATTCAGATCTAGGATGTGTTATTTTAGTGTTCCCTTTATTTTTTTGAGCAGTGTTCTTATAATCCATAGAAAGGTTTTGGAACCTCTATCCCTGGCAATTTGACTGTTAAACTCATTGGTACACTAGCAATGGCTGTTAGTTTGCGTTTCAAATGTCAAAATACTATCACGTGAAAAAAAGTATTTTGGAAGGAAAATGCGTTCTACTAAATGTGTAATGTGAGTTAATATACATTTTTTAGGGGGGGATGAATAACATTTAATCAGTAGTCTTCCTCAAATGAAGAGGACGCTGTCACAATCTTTGTGAGTGGGATGGTATCTGATTTAATTGGTCTTCAATTCAATGCTCAGAGACATTATTCAGGGTAAATGGAGTTAGCCCGGAGCTAGCCTGCCTGGAGCAGGATAGTTCTGAAGGATTCGTTGCCATAGAAATTTACCAGTCTAAAAGGTGAGCCACTTTCGTGGTACAGGTTATCCCGAGTTGAACTCAAGTTGACAGAAGTTACCTCGCTAACTCCTCAAAACTGATTCAGAGCACAGGACTCTTGTTGTTCTCCTGTGTCTATATCAGCTCTAAACACACAGAGTGGAGATGTACGGAGATGGCAGGCGACGTGTGGTCACAATGTTAATGGCAGTGTAGGGTTGCATAAACACACCCACAAACTGAAGCAGCAATTTTCCCTTGCAGATCATGTAGTCATGAAAACGTTTGCATCTGTCTTTCTGGTACATAATGATTATAGTCATCATATAGGTAATATTATCACAATTGACTGCTTTTTAGAACAAGTCATTGGTTTCCTTTATGGAGAGGCAGTGTTTATGTTTTGAATGTACTAGTCCTATATCTTAACGCACAGCAACTTCAACATTTTTTGGGGAGGGGGGGGGGGGATTGCACAATAGTCCATTGCAGCTTGTAACGGCACATTTTTCTGGTTTCTGTTTTTAATGTCATTGAAATTTCACATGGCTATGAAATGGTTAAATAGAAACCACAGATGTATAACTTTGGTGTGTGTGGGGAAAATCTATAGTAACTTTTGTGGGTTTCTCCAACCTCATTTGCTGCGTGGGCCTCTGAGGCGATATGTCAAAAATGGGTTTGGTTCGTAGTACTGACAGACAGAGCAAATTCTGTGAGCAGTTTTGAATGTGGCATTTTAACAGTCAGGTCTTTTAATAGAAATTAAATTTTTAAAAGCCTATTTTAATTCTGAGCGTCCTTTAATACAGCAGCCATGGTCGTATACACACTACCTGTTTTTCTGGGTCTGCGACATTCACATTTGTTAGGACATCCAAATATAGAAACTGGAGAGAGAAGCATCATGCTGATTTGCAGTTTTAGGCAACCAGAAATGACATAGAACATTCTGTATTTTTTAATACGCACCGCCACAAAGTATATGGTAGGCTAGTGTCTTTGATAACTGTCTCCATGCCTGATCGCTCCTCGTCTCTAGCAGATAGGAAACTGTTTCATTTAAGCAGCAGAGAGACATCGCTTTCATTCTTCCGTCTTGTGTAAGAAATGTGTCTTCAGAAGGTTGCTACCAACCAGGACAGTGGAGCAAAATACATTATGTATGAGAACCTGACTCCATTGGTTACAGTTCTTTATGTTTATCTATTTGTTTGTTTCTGTGTGTGGCCGAGTGCCTATATTCTTTGTATTTATGAACTCTCCTGACATCATGTGTTATGCTTTTAGCGTGCGTTTTGACTGTTTGTTGCCTCTCAAGTGAGATTTAGAACTGGAGAGACAGTTAATATAGTATATTTCCTTCATATCTAATGGACTGTACCCGTCTTCATCCTGTCTGTTCTTTTGTCTGTCTGTAGGCAAGTTCCACCTGGCCTCTAAGATGGGCCGTATTGAGAAGAGTGTGGAGGCCCACAAAGGAGCTGTATTAGCCGGGAGATGGAACTACGACGGGACCGCTCTCATCACAGGTGAGGGGGACACAGGGTAATAAACACACACAAGAAAATGTAATACGCTGCTCAGTAACAAGTTTGTTATAACTGCCGTAGGTTGTAACTCCGATTGTTGATGTTGTTTCCTCAGCTGGGGAGGACGGACAGATCAAGATCTGGTCTAAGAGTGGCATGCTGAGGTCCACCTTGGCCCAGCAAGGTAAAATGTTTCGAACTATTCTTTCAACCACTCAGCTCAGCACTTACTGTATTTGAAAATGAATTTGCGCAGCAGACTCGTAGTGCATAGCCACACTTTGTTTTGAAACAAATGCAGCCACCAATATTGTCCCTTTTTAACAATTTCCTGTTTTGTCAGCATGGGGCCCTGTAGTTTTTGTGGTGCAGTTGCTCCACGGTGTAGTGACAACATTGCACTCTCTCTGTGTGAAGAGGTGTATGTGAGTGTGTGTGTGTGCTGTAGTCTTCCAGCCCAGTGTCGTCAGCATGCTTCTATTAGACTGGCGCTTAGCTGAACTGATCAAGTGTGCTCGCATACTCCCTTAAAAGACCTTCGCTTGAAAAACAACAAAATTCGGCAATAGTTCTGTTAGTCCTTCTTGAGATGTCATAGCCAGTGTACACTTCCTCAAGAAATCTGTCATTCATTTTTATGTGCAGTACCAGTCAAAAGTTTGGACACACCTACTCATTCCAGGGGTTTTTCTTTATTTTACTATTTTCTACATTGTGGAATATTAGTGAAGACATCAAAACTATGAAATATAACATATGGAATCATGTAGTAACCGAAGTAATGTTAAACAAATCAACATACATGTGGGAACTCCTTCACTGTTGGAAAAGCATTCCAGGTGAAGCTGATTGAGCGAATGCCAGGAGTGTGCAAAGCTGTCATCAAGGTAAAGGGTGGCTACTTTGAAGAATCTCAAATACAAAATGTATTTTTATTTGTTTAAGACTTTTTTTTGCTTACTACATGATTCTATATGTGTTATTTCATAGTTTTGATGTCTTCACTATTATTCTACAATGTAGAAAATAGTACAAATAAAGAAAAAACGTTGAATGAGGAGGTGTGTCCAAACTCTTGACTGGTTCTGTATGTGCCAAGAAGAACAATTTTACATCTAACTAAGATGTTTGTGGCAGTATATCTCAAGTGAAACAATGTGCATGAAAATGAGTCGTGTCTCGTTGAATGACAACATACATATAATTGAAGAATCCCTACTGTTGACCAATCATCAACGAAGGGGTGTGGACTTCGGCTACCGACTTCGGCTTGACTCGAGGAAAAAAAATTCAGTACCCATGTGTGAATGAGAATGCACTGTGTTAATCATAGGGGGTGAGTGTGTCAGCCTGGTGCTTTTTCAAGCCGCCTGTAGGTCTCTCTCACACTCTGTGCCCAGGCAGAGGACCTGCTGGGGCCGGGCCAGGGACAGTTGTAATGAGGTCAAACCCATGAACACAGCCACGTGAGTTACAGAGAGGGAGAGACGGCGCTAGCGGAAATTTTGTAAACATAAGGCAACACACAGCCACCAATTAAAGTCTCACACACAGACCGCTGTGTTCATTAAGGCCCCTTCTGCTTTTTAGGGCACCTCACTGGATGAAAGAGAGAGAGCGAGAGAGAGGTATGTAGAGAGAGAGCGAAAGGGATTTGATGAAAAGAGAAAGGCTTGTCACAGAGCGATACAATACTGTTCATGTGTATTCTCTGTGCCGTGTCACAAAAGTTTCTCCATTTAAACTGAGCTTTTGCTTGAGGACAAGTGGCATGATGCGCTGCCATTATACAGCTCTGAGAATGGTGGTTATATAGTAACCTAGATAATGTCATCACAGTACATATAGAAAGACTAGTACAGTTTGAAGCTCTACAGGATATGCCTCATGTTCTGACAATTTTTAGGCTTTCACATTTACTTCCACAGTTGGGATTTGTGTGTGTGTACAGTGTCTTTACAGTGTGTGTGTACAGTGTCTTTACAGTGTGTGCGTACAGTGTGTCTCTGTCTGTGTGTATTTAAAACTGCTGTAAACGATGCCGGTGCGACGATCTGAAAGATGGCCTTTGTGTTAATAGTGTTTAGTCCAGCCAGATGATTTAAGATGACAACCATGGAGGATTTAAGATGACAATCTGGCAGACAGAGAGAAGTGTGTGTGTGTGTGTTGAACTATTAGGGTGTAATGCTGCTGGATACAGTTGAAAATGCAGCCAATGCTCCAGTTCCATTTTTATTAAAGGCACCGTAAAGTTTCAAAGGTTTATTGGAGTGGAGTTTTATTAAAATCCATAAAAAAGACTCCTAATGATCCATTTCTCTAACCAGTACTCGCATACAGATGGTTTACTTATTAATTGATTCATTGTGCCATTTTGAAATATCTTCTCAGAAGTGGCCCCCAAAAAATGTTGCCGTTGATGGTAAAACCTGGCCATCCGGATGACATGGATGCATTCTCCTGAATGAATGGGCTCTTTGCTTCCATAGAAAACTGGGCAGAGGCAGGAGCAGTTTCGCCACACGATGCACATTCTCCCTCAGTCCTCTATTTAATGTGTCTGTCTGTGTTGTTGTGAACCATGGCATTGACTGGACAGGCTTGAGAGGGAGTGAGCAGCACAGCCGCTGTTGCACGTACAGATTTGAGGAGCGCATGGAGGAACTGGTGGTGTCTCCTAACAGGTGTGGACACATCATCCACACTGCAGATGCATCTGTGCAGGTGCTGCGCCCCCTTATGCACATACACACTGCAGGAGTCACGGGTACAGCTGGGGGCCGTTGTTGTGAGTCTTGAGTGCGATGATGTAACCGTGTCCCATTTGTGTGGGGGAGGAAGAGTGAGGGAGGAGAGGACGTGTGTAGAAGAGGAGGAGGGGGGCAGAGGGAACTCGTCTCAGCCGTCTCTCATTGTCAGCCCGCGATCATGTGACCTCTTGGCATTTGAGAAACCACAAGCAGGGTTAAATGTCAGCCTGCCTCTTTCTCTCTCACTCACTCACACACACACACACACACACACACACACACACACTCGGTTTAGGCAGGTTTCTCTTAACGCTCAGCTGTCTTGGTGTGATACACAGCCAGGTCTGCAGGATTCCAGCAAGCTTTGCACGCAAAACCCCATTCCTACAGGCTGTACGAGGTGAACCTTAAGAGTAAATATGACACTGCTGTGGTGTGGAAATTAGAAATGCAATCTCCTCCAGCTGCTGCAGTGTCTCTGTGTTTGTAAGGAACACCAAGCACTTCTCCCTCTTTGATAAGGACTGCCTCGAGGTAAACTGTGTGATAGCTAATCAATGCTCTGATGAAACCAGAGTCAACTAACTAGTGGATCTTCTACTGACAGAATGACTTTATTATATGTCACGCTGTCTGAGAAGGAGATGCAACTGTGAAACGGCCTTAAACAAGTTTCAGTTGTCATAATTTTCTGATGTTAATGGATGTGTTATGAAAATAGTATTATAAAAGTTATTGTTTAAGCACATGGACATTGTTAAGCAGTGTGATTCCTCACCTCCTGCTGTGTGTGTCTCTCTCTCTCTCTCTCTCTCAGGGTCTCCTGTGTACTCGGTGGCCTGGGGCCCGGACTCTGATAGGATCCTGTACACGTCAGGCAGACTGCTGATAATCAAGCCCCTGCAACCTAGCGCCAAGCTCCTACAGGTACTGTGTGTGTGTGTGTGTGTGTGTGGGGCTTGAAGACCTCACACTCCAGTGAGTATTCTTCTTCATGTACATTTGTTTATTGTTTTTGGCACTGAATTGTGCCTGGGACCCTGAGTAAACACCAGAGGGTTTAGTGTGCACCCCCCTCCCCCCACCTCTTCCCTCCCTCTGAGCAGAGCAACAGCTGGCAGTGTATGGAGAAACCCCCTGCACAACTCTGAGCCCTATAACCCCCCCCCCCCATCCCCCTGCTCCCTTTGGGGAGAGACAGAGTCGTGGGAGAGAGGGGGGTTTGGGGAGGCGGGGGGGGGTGGAGATCAGGAGTTGTAGTGATAACCTTCACATGGCAGGAGGAGAAAGGAGACCATGACTGAGTTGACTCCTCCTCTCGTCCTCCTTTTATGGCACGTGCCTCTGGTTATCTGTTGGTCGATACATCTCATGAGTATTGACCTATAGTGCCTTCGGAAAGTATTCAGACCCTTTGACTTTTTCCATATTTTGTTACGTTCTAATTCTAAAATGGATTAAATTGGGGCGTCTGGTTGCCTAGTGGTTAGTGCGTTGGGCCAGTTACCGAAAGGTCGAATCCCTGAGCTGACAAGGTAAAAATCTGTCGTTCTGCCCCTGGACAAGGCAGTTAACCCACTGTCCCTAGGCCATCATTGTAAATAAGAACTGGTTCTTAACTGACTTGCCTAGTTAAATAAAGGTAACATTTCTTTTTTCTTTTTTTTCTCATCAATCTACACACAATACCCCATAATGACAAAGCAAAAACAGGTGTTTAGATTTTTTTGAACATTTATTTTTAAAATAAATTCACATTTGCATAAGTATTCAGACCCTTTACTCAGTACTTTGTTGAAGCACCTTTGGCAACGATTACAGCCTCTAGTCTTTTTGGGTATGACGCTACAAGCTTGGGACACCTGTATTTGTGGAGTTTCTCACATTCTTCTCTGCAGATCATCTCAAGCTCTTGTCAGGTTGGATGGGGAGCGTCGTTGCACAGCCTTTAACATGTCTCTCTAGAGATGTTCAGTGACTTGTCCCGAAGTCACTCTTGCGTTGTCTTGGCTGTGTGCTTAGGGTCGTTGTACTGTTGGAAGGTGAACCTTCGCCCCAGTCTGAGCAGATTTTCATCAAGAATCTCTCTGTACTTTGCTCTGTTCATCTTTCCCTCTATCCTGACGAGTCTCCCAGTCCTTGCCGCTGAAAAACATCCCCACAGCATGATGCTGTCACCACCATGTTTCACCGTAGGGATGGTACCAGGTTTCCTCCAGACGTAACGCTTGGCATTCAGGCCAAAGAGTTCAATCTTGTTTTAATCAGACCAGAGAATATTGTTTCTCATGGTCTGAGAGTCCTTTAGGAGCCTTTTGGCAAACTCCAAGCGGGCTGTCATGTTCCTTTTACTGAGGAGTGGCTTCGGTCTGGCCACTCTACCATAAAGGCCTGATTGGTGGAGTGATGGTTATCCGTCTAGAAGGTTCTCCCATCTCTCTGGAACTCTGTCAGAGTGACCATCCTGACCAAGGCCCTTCTCCCCCGATTGCTCTAGGAAGAGTCTTGGTGGTTCCAAACTTCTTCCATTTAAGAATAATGAAGAACTTCAATGCTGCAGACATTTTTTTGGTACCCTTCCCCAGGTCTGTGCCTCGACACAATCCTGTCTTGTCTCATGGCTTTGTTTTTGATCTGACATGCACGGTCAACTGTGGGACCTTATATAGACAGGTGTGTTCCTTTCCAAATCATGTCCAATGAATTGAATGTACCACAGGTGGACTCCAATCAAGTTGTAGAAACATCTCAAGGATGATCAATGGAAACAGGATGCACCTGTTTGAATACTTGTGTAAATAAAGTATTTCTGTTTTTTAGTTTGAATACATTTGCAAAAATGACAACCTGTTTTCTCTTTGCCATTATGGGGTACTGTGTAGATGGAGGGGGGGAAATGATTTAATCCATTTTAGAATAAGGCTGTAGCATAACAATGTGGAGGAAGTCAGGTCTGAATACTTTCTGAATGCACTGTGTGACTGTCCAACCTTTCCTTACTTTTTTGAAGGGGAAACTATTCTGACGATTTTTCCCAGTCCCATTCAGTATGCTGAACAATAAGCAGCACATCAGGATGTGTCAGTAAGTCACTTGGCGAACGCTGGGGTGTGTGAGTTAGTGTGTGTGTGTGTATTACAGAGATGTAATGGGGTCTCGCACCCGTGGCGACCTGTGAAGGCTCTGCCCTGTTTCCAATTAGAGCCAAATCCAAGCTATTACATTAACACAGAGCAGACTGGGAGGCTGTCAGAGAGAGCACCTCGCTCGACCTATAGCTCTCTCTCTTGTCTACTAGGCTCCTTCTGATAAGAACGCTCTCCTCCCTGTATCTGCTTTGTCTTGTCTCCCTGCAGACTTCTCCCGCTTGTCCTTGACAAAAGAACCTCTGAGTCATATTAGCCTTCAGCCCAGCGTGTAGTATATCGATATGGACCTGCGCCCCCCCCCCTCTTTCCTTTCCTCTCTTTCCTTCCCTGGGACTGGTTAACCGAGGTGTGATCCTGAATGTATTGGTTGGGTATGGAGAATATCACTGCTCTCGCATAAACATCTGCTCTTTCTCTGCTCCCTCATCTCTTCCTTGTCCCTCGCTCCCTTCCTCTCCCCAGTGGAAGGCCCATGATGGGATCATTCTGAAGGTGGACTGGAACTCTGTGAATGACCTGATACTGTCAAGTGGAGAGGACTGTAAATACAAGGTCAAGTGTATCCCGTGATCCAAAAATGAACTGTGTTATAACGTGTGTATCATGCAGTCGCAATACTGTCTAATTGACCCTGTTCCTTCTCCCACCTCTCTCTCCTTCTCTCCCCCTCCTTCCCGTCATCTCCCTCCTTCCCCCTCTCAGGTGTGGGACAGCTATGGTCGTCTGCTATACACGTCCTCGTCACATGACTACCCTGTGACCTCGGTGTCCTGGTCTCCGGATGGGGAGGTGTTCGCCGTGGGCTCCTTCAACACCCTGCGACTCTGTGACAAGACCGGGGTAAGGGCTCCCCTCACCCCACCACACGTCCACTGCCAACCCCTCACACATTTCTGTGTACTGTCACTGTGTGTGTTTCAGTGTGACAAACCTGGTTCTGTAAGAGGTCCTCCATCTCTTCCCTAGTGTGTGGAAGTAGATGGTGAATGCATGGTGTCTCTCTCTGTACATTTAGCTCATTAGTCTCTGTCACATGTCAGTATTAATATCTGGGGCTGATAGTGTTGTTGATGGTAAGTGGACTTGTAATGAGCGAGTGATGGATGGCAGGTAGCCTAGTGGTTAGAGCGTTGGACTAGTAACCAGAAGGTTGCAAGATCGAATCCCCGAGCTGACAAGTTAAAAATCTGAACAAGGCAACTAACCAACTGTTCCTAGGCCGTTATTGAAAATAAGAATTTGTTCTTAACTGACTTGCCTAGTTAAATAAAGGTAAAAAATGTTGTTTTATTATTCTTCAACGCATGGCCAGAAACAATATATCTTAGCTGGATTCCTTGTTTAGTTAGAATGGCCTAATGAAAACAAACAGCACAGGGCTCTGGTCGTCTGCACTGATCACCACTCATTTCATGCTACATTTTGATCTAATTAGAATCAAATGGCATATTTTTTGCACCAAAACAAATGGTCTGGAGAGAGACTCTGAGCCAACGCAGATGTCTACACAACACCGAGGTTATGAAAGAGGTTGTGTGTGTGTGTGTGTGCGCTTGTAAACACTGTGTATTTTAGTTTGTGCATGCATGTGTGTATTCAAGGGTATTAGCTTTCACTTGTCCAGTTTTTACAGATCAGTGTGGATGAAGGAAAGTAGATGTGGAGAGGAAGGAAGCCATCTTGTTCTTCTGAGTTGAACCCTCAGTAGGACGCTATTCCATTCAAGCCTGTTACTAGCTTTTAGGGATTACGAGTCAGAAAAAAGTTAGTGCTTATTACTGTACTCTTGCTGCTATCTTCTTTTCACACTGTAAATATTGCTTTATTTTTTTATTGAGTACACAAATCCAATAAGATTATTTGGACTAGTGAGACCACAAACTCTCTGAGCGGGTGTAATTGTGTCGAATAATGAACCTAAATCACCTTTCTTCACAATGACAATCATGTCTCTGTGTTGTGAGTTTGTTTACGTTGTGGGTCTGTTCCATTGTTTGTCATTGCGCCACTCTGTCTTGTGGTGGGGTTGACTGTGGCGCTCTCTTTCTTTCTGATGACGCGTACAGTAACTCTTAACTGGAGTAAGGGTCTGTTTGCCTTCACCTCCTCCCAGGCCACAGAGGGAGAGTGTGGTGTATACTGTAGCCCGGCCCTGGCCCGCCGTGGGAGGGTTGCACAACACCAGGGAGAAGAAGACCGAGGAAGAAGAGAAACAAAGAGAGAGAGAAGGCCACTCAAAAGTCACTTCGTAACTGCTTCTTGATAAGTTGATGAATCTGATCCCGTGTTCTGTCGGCCCAGCGGCCCTTGCTTTCAGTCTCCTGCACATTTGGTGTGTAGGCTGTGTTCCAGTACGTACAGGGTAACTGTTGCATCCCTGCCTGTATCTGGGCTGTAGTTGGGCTGCGGTGCAGAAGGAGTTAAGCACAGTGAGGAATCTTTGCTGTTACTACCGTGACTAATGGGCAGGAGTTTCATTCTGTATCTGGTACAATGAAACCTTGCACTTTACAGAGCGCTGCCTCAGCAGGAACGGCCAAGCACGTTTAACCCCTAACCTCCAGCAGGACTTCTCTCCTCCTCTCTATCTATCTCTCTGTCACCTTTTCTTTTTTCTTTCTCTTTATCTCGCTCTCTTTCACTCTCTCTATCCCTCCATGGGACAGATGAAGTGCATTACCCTCCTCATTACCACAGGGCTGGGAGGAGGGGGGATACCCCATTACACGCACACACACAGATACTGAGGCACACATTAACAAAGATGCACAGATACAGACACACACATGTTGGGGCTAGTCTCAACGTCAGCCCAGGACTGAACTTGATACATTTTTCTCATGTTTTTTTTTTTATGGATAGTTGATTATCTTGATATATGTCTCTATATTGACTTGAATAAGGGAGCAACTGTTAGGGTCTTGTCCCCAGCCCCTCTCCTCTTTAGGCATGGCAGATCTTAGATTCTCTATTAAGCACAAAGCAGTACACTGTCACTTTTTTTTACTGGATTTGAGCACAAGAAGTGAGTGTGTGTGTGTGCCTGCGTGTGTGTGTGCCTGCGTGTGTGTGTGCCTGCGTGTGTGTGTGCATCCGTGCATGCACTCCAATGGGCCTGCGAGACAACAGTCTATTTACGAGGCACTGCAGCTGGTGTCTAGCGTCTGGACTCTGTCACGATCCCTGACACTGTGACACTCACTAACAAGTGTGACTCATTGTGCCCTCTCTCCTTCCCTCTCTGCCTTTCTCTTGCCTTCCTTTCCCACCCACCCTTTCTCAAATCAAATCAAATGTATTTATATAGCCCTTCGTACATCAGCTGATATCTCAAAGTGCTGTACAGAAACCCAGCCTAAAACCCCAAACAGCAAGCAATGCAGGTGTAGAAGCACGGTGGCTAGAAAAAACTCCCTAGAAAGGCAAAACCTAGGAAGAAACCTAGAGAGGAACCAGGCTATGAGGGGTGGCCAGTCCTCTTCTGGCTGTGCCGGGTGGAGATTATAACAGAACATGGCCAAGATGTTCAAATTTCTCTCTCTCTCTCTTCCCCTTTCTCTCTCTCTCCCCCTTTCTCTCTCGTCTGCAGATCGGTACACAGACACTATCATAGACCCTGTTAGTATGTGTGTGTGTTAGACTCATTTGTCAGAATAACAAATACAGTCTGATGATGACGCTCCTGTGGATGCTATGACATCACGGTAAGATGGTAGATTGTTTTTCTGTCTTCAACTTTCCTCTCTACCATGAAGACCTCTGCAGACTCTTCCAGACAGAAACCCCCACTCCAGCTCACTGATAACCTAACGCACGCCAGACGCCGTGTTCTGTCCCATGTTGGGTCTTGTTTCAGGCCTTAATTGAAATGTTCAGAACAATCATTGGGCTATTAATACCTGCTGTTCCCAGGATGTGGTTGGGACTGAAGACGTGGCCCAGCTCTGGCCCAGTCCAGGAACCGAAAACCAGGAACCCTTCACTCCACTAATTAGCCAAAACCAATGTGCAATGGCTGTCCTGCTTCAGAAAGCCTGTACTCAATCAGGAGCGGCTGATGGCTTCTTAAAGCTGCTATTTGCCCATCTATTTGACCTCATCTGAAACAGCGCTATGACATGAAGTCAGAAATGTGTTCTAAATCTGTGCTGGGTTTCCTACCACCCGACACACACACACACACACACATTGGAAGTGGAAAGTCTGAGGCTCCCTCTCCACTCCCATAACATCTGCCTGCCCCACTCACACAGCCATAGGAGATAAGTCGTCATAAATTGTCAAATGTATAGCTGACAGTTGCAGCGTTGTTCTGAAGGGGAGGGGGTCATGATTTGGAGTATAAAACCACTGGTATCTGATGTAATGCAGATATTATTTTGCGCGACACGTAAAATGTCCCGAATCAATGCAATTGATGATTTAATGATTTATCGTCTCCAGCTGTGATTTTTCTGCCTGATACAATGTCAGTCTGTTGGCTCACATAGCTACACAGAAAATACGCCGTACAATGGGTTCTGATAGCGTTTGGAGAATCCTATGAGATCAGTCTGGTCTGACCTGTGTCCCATTCTGTCTCTCTGTGTGTGTGTGTGTGTGTGTGTGTGTGTTTAATAGTCACATGTACAGGGTTGCAGGTGTGATTACTGGGTACCGTGAACATCTTAGGCTCCAACATGCAGTACTAAGTGAAATACAATGATGTAAATGGTAATAAAACAATGTATGGAAATATAAATAATACTACATACATCATAACTGTAGCAGTGATGAATAAAGACATATCTTTGGGGTGGAGGCAGAGTAAAGACTGTTGGGGGGTGGGGGAGTGTCCATAGAGGGAGCAGCATGACCATTGAAGGGGTGCGGGGAGTGAAGCAGCTTGATGGTCTGAGGGTAGAAAGTCTTGCTGTTTTTGCCATGATGCTCATGTACTGCCCACAACTGAGTAATTGAAACGGGGAGAGCAGGGCAGGGCTTGGGTGGCTGGGAGTCCCTGATGATCTTCTTTGCCTTCCTGAGACACCTGGTGTTGTAGGTGAAGGCAGGCAGTGTGCACCCAATGGTGCGTTTGGCTGCATGTATCACCCTCTGAACAGCCTTGCTGTCTGTGGTGGTGAAGTTTCCGTACCAGGCTGTGATGCAGCCTGACAGTATGCTTTCGATGGTGCTCCCGTAGAACACTGTGAGGGCCCACGGGACAGGCCAAATTTCTTCAGCATCCTGAGGGTGAAGAGTCGCTGTCGTGCCTTCACCACGTTGTCCGTGTGGTTAGACCATTTCATCTTCTCTGAGATGTGTACATCGAGGAATTTGATGTTATTGACCGTCTCCACAGCGGCCCTGTTGATGAGGATGGGGGTGTCCAGCCTGGTTCCTCCTGATGTCCACAATCACAATATTTGTTTTGCTATCATTAAGGGGGAGGTTGTTTACCTGGCACCACGGTATCAGAGTGCCTCGTTGTTGTTGGTAATCAGACCTACTATTGTCGTCAGCGAACTTGATGAAGGAGTTGGAACTGTGTGAGGCCACGCAATCGTGGGTATACAGGGAATACAGCAGGGGACTAAGGATGCACCCTTGTGGGGCCCCCTTGTTGAGAATCAGTGTCAAGGAGGTAATGTTACGTACCGTCACAACCTGGGGGCGGCCCATCAGGAAGTCCAGGACCGAGTTACATAGGGAGACATTCAGACCCAGGGCCATGAGCTTTGTATTGAGTTTATAGGGCACTATGTTATTGTAGGCCGAGCTGAAGTCGATGAACAGCATCCTCACATATGCATTCCTTTTGTCCAGGTGGGTAAGGGCAGTGTGCAGTGCAATTGCGTCATCCGTGGATCTGTCAGGGCGGTAGGTTTGACTAGCCTCTCAAAGCACTTCATGTTGACGGAAGTGAGTGCTACTGGTTGGTAGTCGTTCAGTTTCTTTCCCCAGGTGGGCATAGCAACCGGAGCTAGGGAGAGGTTGAAAATGTCAGAGAATATAACAGCCAACTGGTCTGCACATGCTCTGAGGGCACGGCTAGGGATGCTGTCTGGGCCGGCGGCCTTGAGGGTTAACACGTTTGAATGACTTACATGTGTAGCCCACGTTGTCATTGGGGGCTCTCTTCGGCAGCTCAGTGTCATTGTGCTCGAATCGTGACTAAAAGGTGTTTAACTCCTCCGGTAGGTTGGCGTTGGTGATGTGGCTGGCTTTTCTTCTCGTAATCCGTGATAGTTAGGAGCCTCTGCCACATTCGCCTTGTGTCCAACCCGCTGAATTGCTCCTTCACTTTGTCACTTTACATGTTTAGGTCGTATTTGTACTGTTTAACCATATTTTTTCCTCCAGTCACCTTGCCCTGTTTATAAGCAGCATCTCTCTTTTCCAGTTTTGATATAAGGCTGCTATCAGTCCACGTTTTTTGATTCCTCATTCCCACCCCTGGGTCGCTCTCTTTTCTCTTGTCTATTTGCCATGGCCTCTGTCTTTCTCCTAACTGACTTCTTATCCCACCACTCATATTTCCTCAGTTTTATCTATCTTGTCCTTCTTTCTCTCTAGGGAACGTATCTGTATGTGACTTTAGGTTCCCTGTGAGGTCCCTTCACTTAGACTTTGTAAGGCTGGGATCAGTGTGTCTCCCTTCCTTTCTATAAAGTATCAGTTTCTATTCTCCAGGCTGTACCACTCCAGTGTGCCCTGCTTGGCTGCCAGCCTCTGGCCAACGGCTGGCCTGGAAACGCTCCCTGCCGCTGGAGCGATATAAAAGGCCTCTGAACTAAACGCTGGTTTGAGTCCTGAAGCGCTCTTAGTGGAGCATGAAAAGGGCAGAGAAAACGATTGTAGATTTATTAGTCTTTTCTGCTTTATCTGTTTTCATCACATTAGCTACGATGGTTAGCGCAATGCAGACGGCGAACATGTCACTGTAAAAGTGAGAGGGCAGGCTGCACGAGTTGGACAGGGGGAAAGAAAGGGAGAGGAGAGCTGCGTGGAAAAACAGCAGATGTGGAGGGGGTTACACACTAGAGAGGGAGAGAGAGAGCGCAGTGAAACAAAGAGAGTCCTGAGTCAGCAACGGCAGAGCAGTTTTCTCCCCAGGCAACTGGGCTGGGCTCCTCCTCTCTCTCTCTCTTTCTGCCTGACACACTCCACATGCTCCTACTTTGTCTCCTCGATCTCCTTCTTCTCTTGCTCTCTCTTTCAAAAAGTCATATGCTTTATTGCCATAGCGTTTACAGGTACAACAATCTTGTTAAAGACAGTTAATTAGATAAAGTATTAAGATCACTATCAAATGAACTAAATGAGAAACAGAAAAATAGGTGAACTTACCCTCACTACACACTTTTTCTCCACCTTTCTCTTCCCCTTATGAGCCAAACTCTACTTTACATGTTCTCTCTCTCTCTCTCTCTCTCTCTCTCTCTCTCTCTCTCTCTCCCCCCCCCTACCTACCTACAACCAGCTGCAGTTTAGAGAGGGAGAGTTTAAGCAGTGAAATGGGCACTTTGGGTCTATCTTTACCACTAAGTCAAGACTCTCTTCCTTCACACATTTTCTCTGTTTTCTTTTAAATAATTTTTACTTCTCCTTTCAACACGTCTAGGTGAAGTTGCCTATGAAATGTTTTTGAACAAGTGGACACATTCTGGTTTTAACAGCCTCTACTTCTCAGCCAGTTAAAACAGCCATCAAATGTATCTCTTCAGTTTGCGTGGTAATAACACAGGCTGGCACTGCAGGCAGGTTCAAGTCCTGGTCTTAAATGAGCAGTGCAGGACAGTGGAATGCTACATCAACCCGCATTCATGAAAAAGCAACCTCCTATTTTCTCTTTTATAACAGCTCTCTTCGGTCACGTGTGTCTTCAGGTAAGGATGTGGAGGGACCGGCATTACCAGGTGTTGGTTTGCTGTGCTTGGATTTTAGTTGGCACGGCTGATGGAAAAGTGTATGTGTTTCAGGATCTTTTTTCAGATGATTGACTGCACTTCCGGTGTGTGTGTGTGTGTGTGTGTGATCGGTCAGAGTGAGAGGCACTTGTTGACATGGTATTAATCTCTTGAGTTTGGCGTCAAGCTTGCCATGTTGAAAAGCGAACAGAGAGAGAGCTTGAAAAATAGTAAAAATAAGAGGGGAAGCAGCTGATGGTTTGACAAATGTAGTGTGGAACTGTCCAATATATCTTGTGAAGTTGGCTGGAGTGTGGGGCTGGGAGAATTGGTCTCCATAAACGATGGTGGTTACCCCCCTTTTCTCCCATCTCCTCCCCTTTCTCCCACCCCTCCCCCACTCTGGTGTAGGGTGAGATGTATGACATACTGAGACAGTGCCATGCCAGGCCCTCTGATAGTCATCACTCCCCACACCACTAAATTACTACCTCCACACACAAGGCAAACATGTCACACACAGAGAGAGCGGGTAGAGAGGGAAAGGGGATGTACTGGGAGGCAAGATGAGGGTAACTCGAAGGAGTGAGATGTTTTAAAAGAGAAATTACGTGTAAAAAGTTGGGAGATGCAAAGAGAAAGTGAGTGAGATGTGTGTGTGTGTATATATATATATATATGTGTTTGTTAGAGTGGAAGATTAAAACATTTAAGAAGTGTTATTAATATCAATGTCAATAAAAGGACCTACATTCAGCTGAATTATTAACTTGACCCTGAAAGCACATAAAGCAGCCCCCACATTTCTCCCAAGGTTTGGTGTGTACGGGTGTGAGAGATGTGTTGTAATTATTTGGTGTTATTGCTCTTGCGTTGGTGTGCATGCTTCCGTGTGTGTGCTGAAGGCGACTGTTTATTGGTGTATCACTTAATTTTCACCCGCTTATTTACATGGCCCAGGCTCAGTGACGTAACAAGCTATTACTGGGGACCAGGGGGAGAGGCCAGGGGGATGGAGGAGTGAGGTAAGGAAATGGGTAGTGGTGGGGGTCAATATTTCTCTCCTGTACTTGCATGTGTGTTTATTAGTAGGGCTGTGACGGGTTTGGAAATGTGAGGTTATAGTATATTTGCCAGGCCAATGTACACGGTTACCAACATAACAATTCTGTTTGTACACTTGTTTACATGGATATGTTTCTTTAATAAAACCTATTATAAACCAGCCATTACACTTCGTTATTATCATGGCATTTCATATTATTATTCAGGTTATTACTTATTAATACACAAATTAAGAAATGCCAGGTTGGAGAGGATCTGTCACATTTTCGTATTGACACAACATTAACGGAGTCAAAATAAAGATATGCCTACCTTGTCTATTGGCTTTTCTGCATATTGTTTTAATACAGAAGCTATTTTGATGCACACAACCATTCAAACAAAGTCTAATTTGTTTTCTCACATTTCCCGAAATGTTCGCATAATGTCACAAACCCTGATGCTGCAGTCATTCGATGGCAGTAGCAAGTAACAATGTCGTAATGAGATTAGAAATGTAGGTTAAGCTACTGAAAATAGGCCTTTTACAAGATGAGATCATGACAGAAGTGTTTGAATCTTATTAAAGAGATTGAGTCCAGACAGGCTACTTTAGGACGTTTATGAATGGACTTAGGCTATAGGCATAGAGAGCATCATCGAATGCACACCCCAGTTTAAGCACCCGTCAATCAAAGCCACCAGCGTATGTCAGACAAACAAATATTTCTCCTTTCCTTTAAAACGTATTAGGCTTATCGAAAGTAGGCCGAACATAATTAATTGTAAAGGGAAGAATGAAGGGGACAGTTATGCTGTAGTATGAAGATGAAATTGACAAATATTTAAATATTTAAAAAATACACGCAACATACACAGTCTATTTATCAGCGACGATAATTATTGAGGTGGATAGTGTTGGAAAGATTTTTCAAATACTGTGAGGAGCTATTTATTATCATTTGAATGGATGTTTAAAAAATTAAAGGACTTCCTTGAATTACTGCGTGAGGTGAAGGAAAAAAAGATTTAGAAGCCCAGCTGGGCACTTTTCTACATTTGACATTTGCGAGAAGACGCCAAGGTAGTTCTATGCGTGCCCAGTCACGCTCGCCCTGTCAACATTAACGAGACAGAAGTTGTTGGAGTACTCGTACTAACCATGCTATTTGTGACTCACATTGAGTATGTAGTATGCTTATTGGTCATAGTATGGATATTTGTTTGTGTATTTATTTAACTAGTCAAGTCAGTTAAGAACAAATTCTTATTTTACAATGATGGCCTACCCTGGCCAAACCCTAACCTGGAAGACGCTGAGCCAATTGTGCACTGCCCTATGGTACTCCCAATCACGGCCGGTTGTGATACAGCCCGGGATCGAACCAGAGTCTGTGGTGACGCCTCCAGCACTGAGATGCAGTGCCTTAGACCGCTGCGCCACTCAGGAGCCCATGGATATAGTTAGTATGCCAAAAGTTCCCGGATGTCGTACTACATCTGCCAAAATACGAAGTATACAAGCAGTGGACACTATTTCCGTGCTTTTAGGGCCTTAATACAATTCTTCCGAATATGAGCGTTGCTTTACATTTTCAAATTTGAAGAAAATGCGGGAATCGGATACAAAATCATTGCTTTAACTAATTATGACAAATGTTAAGAAAATGTTGAGCAATGTAATAAAGTTACGTTACACGTTATGTTGGCTGACAATTTGTTAGCTACGCTGTCCTTACGAACCACATGGCATATCATTACAGCAGCATGTGTATGTTAGCTACTAATACATTGAACTTGCCAGTATATTAACTATATGCTATCTAACTAACTACCCAACGTTTATTGTCTTGATTATTCACGTCCTTCTTAGCTTAGCTACGTGGTATAGTCATTGTGCGTTCTCAATGGATGTTTGGCAGCATGAGTGAATGAGGCTTTGTTGCGAAATAGGAAGCCGATTCTAGATTTAATTTTGGATTGGAGATGCTTAATGTGATTCTGGAAGGAGCGTTTACAGTCTAACCAGACAAAAAAACAGATTTGTAGTTGTCCACATATTCAAAGTCAGAGCCGTCCAGAGTAGTGATGCTAGTCAGGCGGGCGGCAATCGGTTGAAGAGCATGCATTTAGTTTTACTAGCATTTAAAAGTAGTTGGAGGCCATGGAATGAGTGTTGTATGGCATTGAAGCTCGTTTGGAGGTTTGTTAACAGTGTCCAAAGAAGGGCCAAATGTATATAGAATAGTGTCTTCTGTGTAGAGGTGGATCAGAGAATCACCAGCAGTAAGAGCGACATCATTGATATATTCAGAGAAAAGTGTCGGCCCGAGAATTGAGCCCTCTGGTACCCCCATAGAGACTGCTAGAGGTCCGGACAACAGGCCCACCGATTTGCCACACTGAACTCTTATCTGGGAAGTATTTGGTGAACCAGGCGAGGCAGTCATTTGAGAAACCAAGACTATTGAGTCTGCCGATAAGAATACGGCGATTGACAGAGTCGAAAGCCTTGGCCAGGTCGAAGGAGACGGCTGCATAGTACTGTCTTTTATCAATGGCGGTTATGATATCGTTTAGGAACTTGAGCGTGGCTGAGGTGCACCCATGACCAGCTCGGAAACCAGTTTGCATAGTTGAGAAGGTACGGTGGGATTCAAAATGGTCGGTGATCTGTTTGTTAACTTGGCTTTCGAAGATTTTAGAAAGGCAGGGCAGGATGGATATATGTCTATAACAGTCTGGGTCTTGAGTGTCTCCCCCTTTTAGAAGAGGGGGATGAACGTGGCAGCTTTCCAATCTTTGGGGATCTCAGACGATATGATAGAGGTTGAACATGCTAGTAATAGGGGTTGCATCAGTTTCGGTGGATCATTTTGGAAAGAGAGGGTCCAGATTGTCTCGCCCAGCAGATTACTAGGGATCCAGAGTTTGCACCTCTCTCAGAACATCAGCTGTCTGGATTTGGGTGAAGAAGAAGCGGGGGTTGGGGGGGGGGTTTGGGTGCTCTTTATCTCCATGGATTTTCCAGTGTCCCCTTAGTGTCCATTTTTTAAATAAGTCTTGCAGGATGCACATTTCTGTTTGAAAGAGTTAGCTTTCCTAACTGACTGTGTATATTGGTTCCTGACTTCCCTGAAAAGTTGTATGTCGCGGGGCTATTTGATGCTATAATGCAGAACGCCACGGGATGTTTTTTTGCTGGTTAAGGGCAGTTAAGTCTGGGGTGAACCAAGGGCTATCTGTTCGTAGTTGTACATTTTTTGAATGGGGCATGCTTATTTAAGATGGTGAGGAAAGCACTTTTAAAGATCCTCTACTGACGGGATGAGGTCAATATCCTTCCAGGATACCAAGGCCAGGTTGATTAGAAAGGCTGAAGTGTTTTAGGGAGCGTTTGACAGTGATGAGGGTTGGTCGTTTGACCGCAGACTCATTACGGACGCAGGCAATGAGGCACTGATCTCTGAGATCCTGGTTGAAGACAGCAGAGGTGTATTTAGTTGGTAGTTGGTTTAGTTGGCAAGTTGGTCAGGATGATATCTAAGAGGGTGCCCAATGTTACGGATTTAGGGTTGTACCTGGTAGGTTCCTTGATAATTTGTGTGAGATTGGGGGCATCTAGCTTAGATTGTAGGACGGCCGGGGTGTTAGGCATATCCCAGTTTAGGTCACCTAACAGTACGAATTCTGAAGATAGATGGGGGGCAATCAATTCACATATGGTGTCCAGGGAACAGCTGGGGGCTGAGGGGGGTCTATAACAAGCGGCAACAGTGAGAGACTTGTTTCTGGAAAGGTGGATTAAAAATAAATAAAAAGTAGAAGCTCAAATTGTTTGGACACAGATCTGGATTGTATGACAGAACTCTGCAGGCGATCTCTGTAGCAGAATGCAACTCTGCCCCCTTTGGCAGTTCTATCTTGTCGGAAAATGTTGTACAGAAGTCAACAAATGAGAGCTCCTGGGGAATAGGTGTGGTGCTGGGGACTGCGGGGCCTGGGTTAACCTCTACATCACCAGAGAAACAAAGGAGGAGTAGGATAAGGGTACGGCTAAAGGTTATAAGAACTGGTCGTCTAGTGCGTTCGGAACAGAGAGTAAAAGGAGCAGATTTCTGGGCGATCGATTTCTGATGGATCGGCGGGGCTCCATGTCGGCAGTGGGTCCAGGCCAATTGGCAGGAGAGGTATTGTAGCACAAAATTAGCTGGTAGACCTCTTCGGCTAGCCGGGAGATGGGCCTAGCTTGAGGCTAGCTCAAGGCTAATTGGTGCTTGCTTCGGGACAGAGGCTTTAGCCAGCAGTAGCCACTCGATTGCTGCTAGCTGCAATGATCCAGTGTAATGGTCCAGGGCCTGCGGCAGGAGTCTGGTGATGAGGTAGAGAAAAAGCAGTCCGGTATGCTCTAGGTTGATATCGTGCTGTGCAGACTGGCAGGTATTAACCGAGCTGAAGCTGGTTGGTGTCCGAGTTAATGGTGAAGACCTCTAGCAGTGGCTAACTGACTGCTAGCTAGTAGCTAGTTAGCTGGCTGAGAAAGGTTGCAGGAAAGTATATTCCGTTTGTAGACTGAAAGTGAGATTAAAATGTATACGAAAAAAACGAGGAAGACAACTATTTTCACGGGACAAGACAAACAGACGTCCGACTGCTACGCCATCTTGGATAAACAACCAGAGTGCAGAATAACTTAATTTAAGAACGCTCAACGCCCGTTGAATACGACAGGTGTCAGTAAACGTCTGGAAAATAGTGTAACTAAATTGTTGCCAGCAGCACAGTTAGAGTCCCTGGATAACATGAAAACAGCCTAACCAGGACCCGGCCTGATCAGATTGATTAATCTAGAATTTAAGAAACAATTCCTTATGGTTTAATTTGATATCAGGTTGGATATCAGGTTGTGTCCATTTGACACAACATTAGCGCGTCGTAGGCCTCAAAGCCAGAACAACCTTATCGACTGCTGTTGAATCATTAATAAATAGTCACACATCCAACTTTAATTTTTTATTTTTAAGAAGACCGATTTCATTTATTTACTCTTAAGCAATGAAAACGTGCGTTGTTTAAACGAAAGTCCACACATCAAACATATATTTTTTTTCTACTGAAGAGCCATAGCCTATAATGTTACACCTCTTAGCATCCAGGTTAGCCGCTTGAGCACCAAAGGAAAGTTGGAAAGGGGAGATGTAGAAAGTCTAATAGACTAAGTTAGTGAAACATTTACTTATCATTAGTTAACACTCCCTGCTATGTACCCTGAGAAAGAAGGATAATGAAATCGGTAACTTAATAACATCAGAAAACATTTAGTCTGACCATCTTTGAAACACACTTAGATAATTCAGTAGTAGCTATACATGGTTATAGAATATATAGGAAAGATTGCAATACAAATCGGGGTGGTGTTGCCATGTATGTCCAGAGTCATATTCCTGTTAGGCTGAGAGAGGATCTCATGTCAGATGATTTGGAAGTAATATGTCTATAGGTTCATCTGTCTCACCTAAAGCCTGTTCTCTTAGGAAGTTGCTAAAGACACCCAAGTGCTAGAAGTCAGTATTTAGACGACAGTATACATTTGAAGTCGGAAATTTACATACACATTAGCCAAATGCATTTAAACACAGTTTTTTTAATCCTTGTAAAAATTCCTCAGTTTAGGTCAGTTAGGATCACCACTTTATTTTAAGAATGTGAAATGTCAGAATAATAGTAGAGTGATTTATTTCAGCTTTTATTTCTTTCATCACATTCCCAGTGGGTCAGAAGTTTACAAACACTCAATTATTACTTGGTAGCATTGCCTTTAAATTGTTTAACTTGGGTAAAATGTTTCGGGTAGCCTTCCACAAGCTTCTCACAATAAGTTGGGTGAATTTTGGCCCATTCCTCCTGACAGAGCTGGTGTAACTGAGTCAGGTTTGTAGGTCTCCTTGCTCACACACGCTTTTTCAGTTCTGCCCACAAGTTTTCTATATGATTGAGGTCAGTGCTTTGTGATGGCCACTCCAATACCTTGACTTTGTTGTCCTTAAGCCATTTTGCCACAACTTTGGAAGAATTCTTGGGGTCATTGTCCATTTGGAAGACCCATTTGCGACCAAGCTTTAACTGATGTCTTGAGATGTTGTTTCAATATATCCACATAATTTTCTTACTCATGTTGCCATCTATTTTGTGAAATTCACCAATCAACATGATGCTGCCACCCCCGTGCTTCACGGTTGGGATGGTGTTCTTCAGCTTGCAAGCGACCCCTTTTCCCTCCAAACATAACGATGGTCATTATTGCCAAACAGTTCTATTTTTCTTTCATCAGACCAGAGGGCATTTCTCCAAAAAGTACGAGCTTTGTCCCGATGTGCAGTTGCAAACTGTAGTCTGGCCTTTTTATGGCGGTTTTGGAGCAGTTGCTTCTTCCTTGCTGAGCGGCCTTTCAGGTTATGCGGTTATAGTTACTTTTGTACCCGTTTCCCCCAGCATCTTCACAAGGTCCTTTGCTGCTGTTCTGGGATTGATTTGCACTTTTTGCACCAAAGTATCTTCATCTCTATGAGACAGAATGCGTCTCCTTCCTGAGCGGCATGACTGCTGCATGGTCCCATGGTGTTTATACTTGCTTACTATTGTTTGTACAGATGAATGTGGTACCTTCAGGCGTTTGGAAGGATGAACCAGACTTGTGGAGGTCTGCAATTTTTTTTCTGAGGTCCTGGCTGATTTATTTAGATTTTCCCATGATGTCAAGCAAAGAGGCACTGAGTTTGAAGGTAGGCCTTGAAATGCATCCACAGGTACACCTGCAATTGACTCAAATTATGTAAATTAGCCTATAAGAAGCTTCTAACGCCAGGACATCATTTTCTGGAATTTTCCAAGCTGTTTAAAGGCACAGTCAACTTAGTGTATGTAAACTTCTGACCCACTGGAATTGTGATAAAGTGAAATAATTTGTCTGTAAACAATCGTTGTAAAAATTACTTGTGTCATGCACAAAGTAGATGTTCTAACCAACTTGCCGAAACTATAGAAATTTGTGGAGTGGTTTAAAAACAAGTTTTAATTACTCCAACCTAAGTGTATGTAAACTTCCAACTTGAACTGTATGTTGGATAATGTACAGTGCATTCGGAAAATATTAATGACGTTGAATTGATAAACTGTATTGCTGAGAGGGATGAGGCAAAGGGTATAGCAAACAAGTTTGACAACACAGCAGACTGGCAAGCATACTGTAAATTGAGAAATCACGTAACTAAACCAAACAAAAATAAGAAACTATACTATGGAACAAATATGAATAATAGTAAAAAAGCTCTAGAGTACTTCAAATTCAATTCGAGACAAGAAAGCAAACTCTGCTCCATTTTTCATTGTGGCAGATGGCTTGTTCATAACAAAACCCTTTGATATTGCCAATCACTTTAATAACTTATTTTGTTGACAAGATTAGCAAACTTAGGTATGGCATGCAAACAACAAATGCTGAGCCTTCATATTCATGCATAATATAACAAATAATGAAAGACAAGCACTGTAGTTTTAAGTTCCATAAAGTGGGTTTGGACGAGATGGAAAAATTGTTGCCACCTATAAATAAGGACAAACCTCATTGTACTGCTAACATGGATAGTAAATTGCTGGTAGGGGAATACATTGTGACTCCTGTTTGCCACATCTTCAATTTAAACCTAGAAGACTGTGTGAACTCAGACATGGAGGGAGCACCCTTTTAATGACTCAAACAGCTGACCAATCAGTTTGTTACAAGTGCTTAGTAAAGTTTTGGATAAAAATGTGCTTGAAGAAATACAAAATTGTTTTACAGAAAACAAATTAACAACAGACTTTCAGCGTCCTTATAGGGAAGGGCGCTCAACATGCTCGGCACAGACACAAATGACTGATGATTGTGGGAGTTGTTAGACTTCAGTGCAGCTTTTGATGTCATTGATCATAACCTATTGCTGAAAAAAAAAACGTTTGGAAGACTCTCTCATGCAAATTAGGTTGAGCGTGGTGTACCGCAGGGAAACCGGCTAGGGGCATTATTGTTTTCTGTTTTTGCAAATGACCTTTCACTGCCCTTGAATAAAGCCTGTGTGTCTGTACACTGACGACTCAACAGTATACACGTTGGCTGCAACAGTAAAGAAAATAACTGAGACACTTAACATAGAGCTCCAGTCAGCTTTAGGGTGGTTAACTAACAATAGGCTGTTGCTAAATATTTAAAACTAAAAGCATAATTTTTGGGACAAATCACTCGCTCAACACTAAACCTTGTTTAGATGTATTATTGAATAATGTGGCTATAGAGCAAGTTGAGGAGACTTAACTGCTAGGTGTAACCCTAGATAGCAAGCTTTCTAGGGTTCTATGGTCAAAGCATATATACGCAATAGTTGCTAAAATGGGAAGAGGTCTGTCCATGACAGTATGTTGCTCTGCTTTCTTGACTTCTCAGTCGACCAGACAGGTCTTACAGGCTCTGTTTTTGTCGCACCTGGACGACTGCCCAGCTGTGTAGTCATGTGCGGCAAAGAAGGACATAGGTGAATTGCAGTTGGTCCAGAACAAAGCAGCTCGTATCACACTTCGATGTACACAGAGGGAAAGTGTCCGTAACATACATGTCAGTCTCTCCTGGCTCAAAGTTGACTGCATCAGTATTGGTCTTTGTGCAAGGTGTTGAATGTACCGAACTGTCTGTTCAAGTAGTTGCCACACTGTTCGGACACTCATCGGTACAACACAAGACATGCAACCAGAGGTCTCTTCACAGTTCCCAGGTCCAGAACAGAGGCTGGGAAACACAGTATTAAATAGAGCTCTCTGCCACCCCAGGTTACTCAAGCTAGCACTATAACCAGAAGGGAGAAAAAAAACACCTTACTGTCAAACGAGACTGAAGAGACACAGCCATTTTATGTGTCTTGTATTGTAATTTGCACTGTACTATGTATTAGACCTAGATATTATGTGTATGTACTGATATGTAAGCTATGTGTGACGTTTTACATGTATGTAGTTGTGTCATTGACCAGTAATGTTCTGTATTGTTTCATGTGGACCCCAGGAAGAGTACCTGATACTTTTGCAGTGGCTAATGGGGATCCTAATAAATATCATATACCAAAGTTTATCTACATAAAAATATGGTTAATAAAATTTAAAAATCCTAAAATGAATCTTGGCCTATTTAAACATTTGTTTTATTTTCATGATTGCCTTCATACACAGCCATCAGTTACACGGTTATTCAATTACATCACAGTCCTATTTCTTAATTTGGATGCCTGTTAGTGTGTGCAGGAAAAGTATTAGGTAAAAAAGTAAGAGCCAGACATTTTATCCTTTGACAGCAGTAAATATAAAAGTGTTAGTGCTTCTCCAAGTCCTCTCCTGCCCTGCTCCCCAATATAAACATAGTGTGTGTGTACTAAACCAGGGTCAGTTTGGGACTGATTTCCATAGAGGGCTGCTATCAGCTGCTTTCTACACACACACACACACACACCTCAGTGTTACGGGGGTAATACCAGCCTGTTGGCTCACATCTCTACCCTGAGATGGGGGATCTAATTAGAAACTGCCACGAGTGCCGCTGCTCAGGACAATTAATAACCTCTCTTGCTCTCTCTCAACAGACTCCCAACACACACACACACATACACACTTTTCACACACTCATCGATGGAGTACAACACACACACACTGTATTTCACACACGAACATAATACACACACTCTGCACTTATGGGAGATGTTTCATCACCTCACCTCTGTCCTCTGACCCCTCCCCCCCCCAGTTCTCCAATGACTGGCCATAACTCACTCTGCTGCTGTTACTGTTGGCCGCAGGAGACTCTCATTTGAGTGCTGCTAAATGCATAGTCAGTACTGCTGCCACTAGCTGAGTACTGCTAAACGTATAGTCAGTAGTGCTGCCCTTAGCTGAGTGCTGCTAAAGTTATAGTCAGTACTGCTAAATGTAAGTCAGTACTGCTGCCCCTAGCTGAGTGCTGCTAAAGGTTTATTCAGAATTGCTAAAGGTATAGTCAGTACTGCTCCCCCTAGCTGAGTGCTGCTAAAGGTATAGTCAGTACTGCTCCCCCTAGCTGAGTGCTGCTAAAGGTATATTCAGAACTGCTAAAGGTATAGTCAGTAGTGCTCCCCCTAGCTGAGTGCTGCTAAAGGTATATTCAGAACTGCTAAAGGTATAGTCAGTACTGCTCCCCCTAGCTGAGTGCTGCTAAAGGTATAGTCAGTAGTGCTCCCCCTAGCTGAGTGCTGCTAAAGGTATATTCAGAACTGCTAAAGGTATAGTCAGTACTGCTGCCCCTAGCTGAGTGCTGCTAAAAGGAATATTCAGAACTGCTAAAGGTATAGTCAGTACTGCTCCCCTAGCTGAGTGCTGCTAAAGGTATAGTCAGTAGTGCTCCCCCTAGCTGAGTGCTGCTAAAGGTATATTCAGAACTGCTAAAGGTATAGTCAGTAATGCTCCCCCTAGCTGAGTGCTGCTAAAGGTATATTCAGAACTGCTAAAGGTATAGTCAGTACTGCTCCCCCTAGCTGAGTGCTGCTAAAGGTATATTCAGAACTGCTAAAGGTATAGTCAGTACTGCTCCCCCTAGCTGAGTGCTGCTAAAGGTATAGTCAGTACTGCTCCCCCTAGCTGAGTGCTGCTAAAGGTATAGTCAGTAGTGCTCCCCCTAGCTGAGTGCTGCTAAAGGTATATTCAGAACTGCTAAAGGTATAGTCAGTACTGCTCCCCCTAGCTGAGTGCTGCTAAAGGTATATTCAGAACTGCTAAAGGTATAGTCAGTACTGCTCCCCCTAGCTGAGTGCTGCTAAAGGTATATTCAGAACTGCTAAAGGTATAGTCAGTACTGCTCCCCCTAGCTGAGTGCTGCTAAAGGTATATTCAGAACTGCTAAAGGTATAGTCAGTAGTGCTCCCCCTAGCTGAGTGCTGCTAAAGGTATATTCAGAACTGCTAAAGGTATAGTCAGTACTGCTCCCCCTAGCTGAGTGCTGCTAAAGGTATAGTCAGTACTGCTCCCCCTAGCTGAGTGCTGCTAAAGGTATATTCAGAACTGCTAAAGGTATAGTCAGTACTGCTCCCCCTAGCTGAGTGCTGCTAAAGGTATATTCAGAACTGCTAAAGGTATAGTCAGTACTGCTCCCCCTAGCTGAGTGCTGCTAAAGGTATAGTCAGTACTGCTCCCCCTAGCTGAGTGCTGCTAAAGGTATAGTCAGTAGTGCTCCCCCTAGCTGAGTGCTGCTAAAGGTATATTCAGAACTGCTAAAGGTATAGTCAGTACTGCTCCCCCTAGCTGATTGCTGCTAAAGGTATAGTCAGTAGTGCTCCCCCTAGCTGAGTGCTGCTAAAGGTATATTCAGAACTGCTAAAGGTATAGTCAGTAGTGCTCCCCCTAGCTGAGTGCTGCTAAAGGTATATTCAGAACTGCTAAAGGTATAGTCAGTACTGCTCCCCCTAGCTGAGTGCTGCTAAAGGTATATTCAGAACTGCTAAAGGTATAGTCAGTAGTGCTCCCCCTAGCTGAGTGCTGCTAAAGGTATATTCAGAACTGCTAAAGGTATAGTCAGTACTGCTCCCCCTAGCTGAGTGCTGCTAAAGGTATAGTCAGTACTGCTCCCCCTAGCTGAGTGCTGCTAAAGGTATATTCAGAACTGCTAAAGGTATAGTCAGTACTGCTCCCCCTAGCTGAGTGCTGCTAAAGGTATAGTCAGGAATGCTCCCCCTAGCTGAGTGCTGCTAAAGGTATAGTCAGTAGTGCTCCCCCTAGCTGAGTGCTGCTAAAGGTATATTCAGAACTGCTAAAGGTATAGTCAGTACTGCTCCCCCTAGCTGAGTGCTGCTAAAGGTATAGTCAGTACTGCTCCCCCTAGCTGAGTGCTGCTAAAGGTATATTCAGAACTGCTAAAGGTATAGTCAGTACTGCTGCCCCTAGCTGAGTGCTGCTAAAGGTATATTCAGAACTGCTAAAGGTATAGTCAGTACTGCTGCCCCTAGCTGAGTGCTGCTAAAGGTATATTCAGATCTGCTAAAGGTATAGTCAGTACTGCTCCCCCTAGCTGAGTGCTGCTAAAGGTATAGTCAGTAGTGCTCCCCCTAGCTGAGTGCTGCTAAAGGTATATTCAGAACTGCTAAAGGCATAGTCAGTACTGCTCCCCCTAGCTGAGTGCTGCTAAAGGTATATTCAGAACTGCTAAAGGTATAGTCAGTACTGCTCCCCCTAGCTGAGTGCTGCTAAAGGTATAGTCAGTACTGCTAAAGGTATAGTCAGTACTGCTCCCCTAGCTGAGTGCTGCTAAAGGTATAGTCAGTACTGCTCCCCTAGCTGAGTGCTGCTAAAGGTATAGTCAGTACTGCTCCCCTAGCTGAGTGCTGCTAAATGTATAGTCAGTACTGCTCCCCTAGCTGAGTGCTGCTAAAGGTATAGTCAGTACTGCTTCCCCTAGCTGAGTGCTGCTAAAGGTATAGTCAGTACTGCTAAAGGTATATTCAGAACTGCTAAAGGTATAGTCAGTACTGCTCCCCCTAGCTGAGTGCTGCTAAAGGTATAGTCAGTACTGCTCCCCCTAGCTGAGTGCTGCTAAAGGTATAGTCAGTAGTGCTCCCCCTAGCTGAGTGCTGCTAAAGGTATATTCAGAACTGCTAAAGGTATAGTCAGTACTGCTCCCCCTAGCTGAGTGCTGCTAAAGGTATAGTCAGTAGTGCTCCCCCTAGCTGAGTGCTGCTAAAGGTATATTCAGAACTGCTAAAGGTATAGTCAGTAGTGCTCCCCCTAGCTGAGTGCTGCTAAAGGTATATTCAGAACTGCTAAAGGTATAGTCAGTACTGCTCCCCCTAGCTGAGTGCTGCTAAAGGTATATTCAGAACTGCTAAAGGTATAGTCAGTAGTGCTCCCCCTAGCTGAGTGCTGCTAAAGGTATATTCAGAACTGCTAAAGGTATAGTCAGTACTGCTCCCCCTAGCTGAGTGCTGCTAAAGGTAGAGTCAGTACTGCTTCCCCTAGCTGAGTGCTGCTAAAGGTATATTCAGAACTGCTAAAGGTATACATTTACATTACATTTAAGTCATTTAGCAGACGCTCTTATCCAGAGCGACTTACAAATTGGTGCTTTCACCTTATGACATCCAGTGGAACAGCCACTTTACAATAGTGCATCTAGGTCTTTTAAGGGGGAGGGGGAGAAGGATTACTTTATCCTATCCTAGGTATTCCTTAAAGAGGTGGGGTTTCAGGTGTCTCCGGAAGGTGGTGATTGACTCCGCTGTCCTGGCGTCGTGAGGGAGTTTGTTCCACCATTGGGGGCCAGAGCAGCGAACAGTTTTGACTGGGCTGAGCGGGAACTGTACTTCCTCAGTGGTAGGGAGGCGAGCAGGCCAGAGGTGGATGAACGCAGTGCCCTTGTTTGGGTGTAGGGCCTGATCAGAGCCTGGAGGTACTGAGGTGCCGTTCCCCTCACAGCTCCGTAGGCAAGCACCATGGTCTTGTAGCGGATGCGAGCTTCAACTGGAAGCCAGTGGAGAGAGCGGAGGAGCGGGGTGACGTGAGAGAACTTGGGAAGGTTGAACACCAGACGGGCTGCGGCGTTCTGGATGAGTTGTAGGGGTTTAATGGCACAGGCAGGGAGCCCAGCCAACAGCGAGTTGCAGTAATCCAGACGGGAGATGACAAGTGCCTGGATTAGGACCTGCGCCGCTTCCTGTGTGAGGCAGGGTCGTACTCTGCGGATGTTGTAGAGCATGAACCTACAGGAACGGGCCACCGCCTTGATGTTATTTGAGAACGACAGGGTGTTGTCCAGGATCACGCCAAGGTTCTTAGCGCTCTGGGACGAGGACACAATGGAGTTGTCAACCGTGATGGCGAGATCATGGAACGGGCAGTCCTTCCCCGGGAGGAAGAGCAGCTCCGTCTTGCCGAGGTTCAGCTTGAGGTGATGATCCGTCATCCACACTGATATGTCTGCCAGACATGCAGAGATGCGATTCGCCACCTGGTCGTCAGAAGGGGGAAAGGAGAAGATTAATTGTGTGTCGTCTGCATAGCAATGATAGGAGAGACCATGTGAGGTTATGACAGAGCCAAGTGACTTGGTGTATAGCGAGAATAGGAGAGGGCCTAGAACAGAGCCCTGGGGGACACCAGTGGTGAGAGCACGTGGTGAGGAGACGGATTCTCGCCACGCCACCTGGTAGGAGCGACCTGTCAGGTAGGACGCAATCCAAGCGTGGGCCGCGCCGGAGATGCCCAACTCGGAGAGGGTGGAGAGGAGGATCTGATGGTTCACAGTATCGAAGGCAGCCGATAGGTCTAGAAGGATGAGAGCAGAGGAGAGAGAGTTAGCTTTAGCAGTGCGGAGCGCCTCCGTGATACAGAGAAGAGCAGTCTCAGTTGAATGACTAGTCTTGAAACCTGACTGATTTGGATCAAGAAGGTCATTCTGAGAGAGATAGCGGGAGAGCTGGCCAAGGACGGCACGTTCAAGAGTTTTGGAGAGAAAAGAAAGAAGGGATACTGGTCTGTAGTTGTTGACATCGGAGGGATCGAGTGTAGGTTTTTTCAGAAGGGGTGCAACTCTCGCTCTCTTGAAGACGGGAGGGACGTAGCCAGCGGTCAGGGATGAGTTGATGAGCGAGGTGAGGTAAGGGAGAAGGTCACCGGAGATGGTCTGGAGAAGAGAGGAGGGGATAGGGTCAAGCGGGCAGGTTGTTGGGCGGCCGGCCGTCACAAGACGCGAGATGTCATCTGGAGAGAGAGGGGAGAAAGAGTAGTCAGTACTGCTCCCCCTAGCTGAGTGCTGCTAAAGGTATAGTCAGTACTGCTCCCCCTAGCTGAGTGCTGCTAAAGGTATAGTCAGTACTGCTCCCCCTAGCTGAGTGCTGCTAAAGGTATAGTCAGTAGTGCTCCCCCTAGCTGAGTGCTGCTAACGGTATATTCAGAACTGCTAAAGGTATAGTCAGTACTGCTCCCCCTAGCTGAGTGCTGCTAAAGGTATAGTCAGTACTGCTCCCCCTAGCTGAGTGCTGCTAAAGGTATATTCAGAACTGCTAAAGGTATAGTCAGTACTGCTGCCCCTAGCTGAGTGCTGCTAAAGGTATATTCAGAACTGCTAAAGGTATAGTCAGTACTGCTGCCCCTAGCTGAGTGCTGCTAAAGGTATATTCAGTTCTGCTACAGGTATAGTCAGTACTGCTCCCCCTAGCTGAGTGCTGCTAAAGGTATAGTCAGTAGTGCTCCCCCTAGCTGAGTGCTGCTAAAGGTATAGTCAGTACTGCTCCCCCTAGCTGAGTGCTGCTAAAGGTATATTCAGAACTGCTAAAGGTATAGTCAGTACTGCTCCCCCTAGCTGAGTGCTGCTAAAGGTATAGTCAGGAATGCTCCCCCTAGCTGAGTGCTGCTAAAGGTATAGTCAGTAGTGCTCCCCCTAGCTGAGTGCTGCTAAAGGTATATTCAGAACTGCTAAAGGTATAGTCAGTACTGCTCCCCCTAGCTGAGTGCTGCTAAAGGTATAGTCAGTACTGCTCCCCCTAGCTGAGTGCTGCTAAAGGTATATTCAGAACTGCTAAAGGTATAGTCAGTACTGCTGCCCCTAGCTGAGTGCTGCTAAAGGTATATTCAGAACTGCTAAAGGTATAGTCAGTACTGCTGCCCCTAGCTGAGTGCTGCTAAAGGTATATTCAGATCTGCTAAAGGTATAGTCAGTACTGCTCCCCCTAGCTGAGTGCTGCTAAAGGTATAGTCAGTAGTGCTCCCCCTAGCTGAGTGCTGCTAAAGGTATATTCAGTTCTGCTACAGGTATAGTCAGTACTGCTCCCCCTAGCTGAGTGCTGCTAAAGGTATAGTCAGTAGTGCTCCCCCTAGCTGAGTGCTGCTAAAGGTATAGTCAGTACTGCTCCCCCTAGCTGAGTGCTGCTAAAGGTATATTCAGAACTGCTAAAGGTATAGTCAGTACTGCTCCCCCTAGCTGAGTGCTGCTAAAGGTATAGTCAGGAATGCTCCCCCTAGCTGAGTGCTGCTAAAGGTATAGTCAGTAGTGCTCCCCCTAGCTGAGTGCTGCTAAAGGTATATTCAGAACTGCTAAAGGTATAGTCAGTACTGCTCCCCCTAGCTGAGTGCTGCTAAAGGTATAGTCAGTACTGCTCCCCCTAGCTGAGTGCTGCTAAAGGTATATTCAGAACTGCTAAAGGTATAGTCAGTACTGCTGCCCCTAGCTGAGTGCTGCTAAAGGTATATTCAGAACTGCTAAAGGTATAGTCAGTACTGCTGCCCCTAGCTGAGTGCTGCTAAAGGTATATTCAGATCTGCTAAAGGTATAGTCAGTACTGCTCCCCCTAGCTGAGTGCTGCTAAAGGTATAGTCAGTAGTGCTCCCCCTAGCTGAGTGCTGCTAAAGGTATATTCAGAACTGCTAAAGGCATAGTCAGTACTGCTCCCCCTAGCTGAGTGCTGCTAAAGGTATATTCAGAACTGCTAAAGGTATAGTCAGTACTGCTCCCCCTAGCTGAGTGCTGCTAAAGGTATAGTCAGTACTGCTAAAGGTATAGTCAGTACTGCTCCCCCTAGCTGAGTGCTGCTAAAGGTATAGTCAGTACTGCTCCCCCTAGCTGAGTGCTGCTAAAGGTATAGTCAGTACTGCTCCCCCTAGCTGAGTGCTGCTAAATGTATAGTCAGTACTGCTCCCCCTAGCTGAGTGCTGCTAAAGGTATAGTCAGTACTGCTTCCCCTAGCTGAGTGCTGCTAAAGGTATAGTCAGTACTGCTAAAGGTATATTCAGAACTGCTAAAGGTATAGTCAGTACTGCTCCCCCTAGCTGAGTGCTGCTAAAGGTATAGTCAGTACTGCTCCCCCTAGCTGAGTGCTGCTAAAGGTATAGTCAGTAGTGCTCCCCCTAGCTGAGTGCTGCTAAAGGTATATTCAGAACTGCTAAAGGTATAGTCAGTACTGCTCCCCCTAGCTGAGTGCTGCTAAAGGTATAGTCAGTAGTGCTCCCCCTAGCTGAGTGCTGCTAAAGGTATATTCAGAACTGCTAAAGGTATAGTCAGTAGTGCTCCCCCTAGCTGAGTGCTGCTAAAGGTATATTCAGAACTGCTAAAGGTATAGTCAGTACTGCTCCCCCTAGCTGAGTGCTGCTAAAGGTATATTCAGAACTGCTAAAGGTATAGTCAGTAGTGCTCCCCCTAGCTGAGTGCTGCTAAAGGTATATTCAGAACTGCTAAAGGTATAGTCAGTACTGCTCCCCCTAGCTGAGTGCTGCTAAAGGTATAGTCAGTACTGCTTCCCTAGCTGAGTGCTGCTAAAGGTATATTCAGAACTGCTAAAGGTATACATTTACATTTACATTACATTTAAGTCATTTAGCAGACGCTCTTATCCAGAGCGACTTACAAATTGGTGCTTTCACCTTATGACATCCAGTGGAACAGCCACTTTACAATAGTGCATCTAGGTCTTTTAAGGGGGGAGAAGGATTACTTTATCCTATCCTAGGTATTCCTTAAAGAGGTGGGGTTTCAGGTGTCTCCGGAAGGTGGTGATTGACTCCGCTGTCCTGGCGTCGTGAGGGAGTTTGTTCCACCATTGGGGGCCAGAGCAGCGAACAGTTTTGACTGGGCTGAGCGGGAACTGTACTTCCTCAGTGGTAGGGAGGCGAGCAGGCCAGAGGTGGATGAACGCAGTGCCCTTGTTTGGGTGTAGGGCCTGATCAGAGCCTGGAGGTACTGAGGTGCCGTTCCCCTCACAGCTCCGTAGGCAAGCACCATGGTCTTGTAGCGGATGCGAGCTTCAACTGGAAGCCAGTGGAGAGAGCGGAGGAGCGGGGTGACGTGAGAGAACTTGGGAAGGTTGAACACCAGACGGGCTGCGGCGTTCTGGATGAGTTGTAGGGGTTTAATGGCACAGGCAGGGAGCCCAGCCAACAGCGAGTTGCAGTAATCCAGACGGGAGATGACAAGTGCCTGGATTAGGACCTGCGCCGCTTCCTGTGTGAGGCAGGGTCGTACTCTGCGGATGTTGTAGAGCATGAACCTACAGGAACGGGCCACTGCCTTGATGTTATTTGAGAACGACAGGGTGTTGTCCAGGATCACGCCAAGGTTCTTAGCGCTCTGGGACGAGGACACAATGGAGTTGTCAACCGTGATGGCGAGATCATGGAACGGGCAGTCCTTCCCGGGAGGAAGAGCAGCTCCGTCTTGCCGAGGTTCAGCTTGAGGTGATGATCCGTCATCCACACTGATATGTCTGCCAGACATGCAGAGATGCGATTCGCCACCTGGTCGTCAGAAGGGGGAAAGGAGAAGATTAATTGTGTGTCGTCTGCATAGCAATGATAGGAGAGACCATGTGAGGTTATGACAGAGCCAAGTGACTTGGTGTATAGCGAGAATAGGAGAGGGCCTAGAACAGAGCCCTGGGGGACACCAGTGGTGAGAGCACGTGGTGAGGAGACGGATTCTCGCCACGCCACCTGGTAGGAGCGACCTGTCAGGTAGGACGCAATCCAAGCGTGGGCCGCGCCGGAGATGCCCAACTCGGAGAGGGTGGAGAGGAGGATCTGATGGTTCACAGTATCGAAGGCAGCCGATAGGTCTAGAAGGATGAGAGCAGAGGAGAGAGAGTTAGCTTTAGCAGTGCGGAGCGCCTCCGTGATACAGAGAAGAGCAGTCTCAGTTGAATGACTAGTCTTGAAACCTGACTGATTTGGATCAAGAAGGTCATTCTGAGAGAGATAGCGGGAGAGCTGGCCAAGGACGGCACGTTCAAGAGTTTTGGAGAGAAAAGAAAGAAGGGATACTGGTCTGTAGTTGTTGACATCGGAGGGATCGAGTGTAGGTTTTTTCAGAAGGGGTGCAACTCTCGCTCTCTTGAAGACGGGAGGGACGTAGCCAGCGGTCAGGGATGAGTTGATGAGCGAGGTGAGGTAAGGGAGAAGGTCACCGGAGATGGTCTGGAGAAGAGAGGAGGGGATAGGGTCAAGCGGGCAGGTTGTTGGGCGGCCGGCCGTCACAAGACGCGAGATGTCATCTGGAGAGAGAGGGGAGAAAGAGTAGTCAGTACTGCTCCCCCTAGCTGAGTGCTGCTAAAGGTATAGTCAGTACTGCTCCCCCTAGCTGAGTGCTGCTAAAGGTATAGTCAGTAGTGCTCCCCCTAGCTGAGTGCTGCTAACGGTATATTCAGAACTGCTAAAGGTATAGTCAGTACTGCTCCCCCTAGCTGAGTGCTGCTAAAGGTATAGTCAGTACTGCTCCCCCTAGCTGAGTGCTGCTAAAGGTATATTCAGAACTGCTAAAGGTATAGTCAGTACTGCTGCCCCTAGCTGAGTGCTGCTAAAGGTATATTCAGAACTGCTAAAGGTATAGTCAGTACTGCTGCCCCTAGCTGAGTGCTGCTAAAGGTATATTCAGTTCTGCTACAGGTATAGTCAGTACTGCTCCCCCTAGCTGAGTGCTGCTAAAGGTATAGTCAGTAGTGCTCCCCCTAGCTGAGTGCTGCTAAAGGTATAGTCAGTACTGCTCCCCCTAGCTGAGTGCTGCTAAAGGTATAGTCAGGAATGCTCCCCCTAGCTGAGTGCTGCTAAAGGTATAGTCAGTAGTGCTCCCCCTAGCTGAGTGCTGCTAAAGGTATATTCAGAACTGCTAAAGGTATAGTCAGTACTGCTCCCCCTAGCTGAGTGCTGCTAAAGGTATAGTCAGTACTGCTCCCCCTAGCTGAGTGCTGCTAAAGGTATATTCAGAACTGCTAAAGGTATAGTCAGTACTGCTGCCCCTAGCTGAGTGCTGCTAAAGGTATATTCAGAACTGCTAAAGGTATAGTCAGTACTGCTGCCCCTAGCTGAGTGCTGCTAAAGGTATATTCAGATCTGCTAAAGGTATAGTCAGTACTGCTCCCCCTAGCTGAGTGCTGCTAAAGGTATAGTCAGTAGTGCTCCCCCTAGCTGAGTGCTGCTAAAGGTATATTCAGAACTGCTAAAGGCATAGTCAGTACTGCTCCCCCTAGCTGAGTGCTGCTAAAGGTATATTCAGAACTGCTAAAGGTATAGTCAGTACTGCTCCCCCTAGCTGAGTGCTGCTAAAGGTATAGTCAGTACTGCTAAAGGTATAGTCAGTACTGCTCCCCCTAGCTGAGTGCTGCTAAAGGTATAGTCAGTACTGCTCCCCCTAGCTGAGTGCTGCTAAAGGTATAGTCAGTACTGCTCCCCCTAGCTGAGTGCTGCTAAATGTATAGTCAGTACTGCTCCCCCTAGCTGAGTGCTGCTAAAGGTATAGTCAGTACTGCTTCCCCTAGCTGAGTGCTGCTAAAGGTATAGTCAGTACTGCTAAAGGTATATTCAGAACTGCTAAAGGTATAGTCAGTACTGCTCCCCCTAGCTGAGTGCTGCTAAAGGTATAGTCAGTACTGCTCCCCCTAGCTGAGTGCTGCTAAAGGTATAGTCAGTAGTGCTCCCCCTAGCTGAGTGCTGCTAAAGGTATATTCAGAACTGCTAAAGGTATAGTCAGTACTGCTCCCCCTAGCTGAGTGCTGCTAAAGGTATAGTCAGTAGTGCTCCCCCTAGCTGAGTGCTGCTAAAGGTATATTCAGAACTGCTAAAGGTATAGTCAGTAGTGCTCCCCCTAGCTGAGTGCTGCTAAAGGTATATTCAGAACTGCTAAAGGTATAGTCAGTACTGCTCCCCCTAGCTGAGTGCTGCTAAAGGTATATTCAGAACTGCTAAAGGTATAGTCAGTAGTGCTCCCCCTAGCTGAGTGCTGCTAAAGGTATATTCAGAACTGCTAAAGGTATAGTCAGTACTGCTCCCCCTAGCTGAGTGCTGCTAAAGGTATAGTCAGTACTGCTTCCCCTAGCTGAGTGCTGCTAAAGGTATATTCAGAACTGCTAAAGGTATACATTTACATTTACATTACATTTAAGTCATTTAGCAGACGCTCTTATCCAGAGCGACTTACAAATTGGTGCTTTCACCTTATGACATCCAGTGGAACAGCCACTTTACAATAGTGCATCTAGGTCTTTTAAGGGGGAGAAGGATTACTTTATCCTATCCTAGGTATTCCTTAAAGAGGTGGGGTTTCAGGTGTCTCCGGAAGGTGGTGATTGACTCCGCTGTCCTGGCGTCGTGAGGGAGTTTGTTCCACCATTGGGGGGCCAGAGCAGCGAACAGTTTTGACTGGGCTGAGCGGGAACTGTACTTCCTCAGTGGTAGGGAGGCGAGCAGGCCAGAGGTGGATGAACGCAGTGCCCTTGTTTGGGTGTAGGGCCTGATCAGAGCCTGGAGGTACTGAGGTGCCGTTCCCCTCACAGCTCCGTAGGCAAGCACCATGGTCTTGTAGCGGATGCGAGCTTCAACTGGAAGCCAGTGGAGAGAGCGGAGGAGCGGGGTGACGTGAGAGAACTTGGGAAGGTTGAACACCAGACGGGCTGCGGCGTTCTGGATGAGTTGTAGGGTTTAATGGCACAGGCAGGGAGCCCAGCCAACAGCGAGTTGCAGTAATCCAGACGGGAGATGACAAGTGCCTGGATTAGGACCTGCGCCGCTTCCTGTGTGAGGCAGGGTCGTACTCTGCGGATGTTGTAGAGCATGAACCTACAGGAACGGGCCACTGCCTTGATGTTATTTGAGAACGACAGGGTGTTGTCCAGGATCACGCCAAGGTTCTTAGCGCTCTGGGACGAGGACACAATGGAGTTGTCAACCGTGATGGCGAGATCATGGAACGGGCAGTCCTTCCCGGGAGGAAGAGCAGCTCCGTCTTGCCGAGGTTCAGCTTGAGGTGATGATCCGTCATCCACACTGATATGTCTGCCAGACATGCAGAGATGCGATTCGCCACCTGGTCGTCAGAAGGGGGAAAGGAGAAGATTAATTGTGTGTCGTCTGCATAGCAATGATAGGAGAGACCATGTGAGGTTATGACAGAGCCAAGTGACTTGGTGTATAGCGAGAATAGGAGAGGGCCTAGAACAGAGCCCTGGGGGACACCAGTGGTGAGAGCACGTGGTGAGGAGACGGATTCTCGCCACGCCACCTGGTAGGAGCGACCTGTCAGGTAGGACGCAATCCAAGCGTGGGCCGCGCCGGAGATGCCCAACTCGGAGAGGGTGGAGAGGAGGATCTGATGGTTCACAGTATCGAAGGCAGCCGATAGGTCTAGAAGGATGAGAGCAGAGGAGAGAGAGTTAGCTTTAGCAGTGCGGAGCGCCTCCGTGATACAGAGAAGAGCAGTCTCAGTTGAATGACTAGTCTTGAAACCTGACTGATTTGGATCAAGAAGGTCATTCTGAGAGAGATAGCGGGAGAGCTGGCCAAGGACGGCACGTTCAAGAGTTTTGGAGAGAAAAGAAAGAAGGGATACTGGTCTGTAGTTGTTGACATCGGAGGGATCGAGTGTAGGTTTTTTCAGAAGGGGTGCAACTCTCGCTCTCTTGAAGACGGGAGGGACGTAGCCAGCGGTCAGGGATGAGTTGATGAGCGAGGTGAGGTAAGGGAGAAGGTCACCGGAGATGGTCTGGAGAAGAGAGGAGGGGATAGGGTCAAGCGGGCAGGTTGTTGGGCGGCCGGCCGTCACAAGACGCGAGATGTCATCTGGAGAGAGAGGGGAGAAAGAGTAGTCAGTACTGCTCCCCCTAGCTGAGTGCTGCTAAAGGTATAGTCAGTACTGCTCCCCCTAGCTGAGTGCTGCTAAAGGTATAGTCAGTAGTGCTCCCCCTAGCTGAGTGCTGCTAACGGTATATTCAGAACTGCTAAAGGTATAGTCAGTACTGCTCCCCCTAGCTGAGTGCTGCTAAAGGTATAGTCAGTACTGCTCCCCCTAGCTGAGTGCTGCTAAAGGTATATTCAGAACTGCTAAAGGTATAGTCAGTACTGCTGCCCCTAGCTGAGTGCTGCTAAAGGTATATTCAGTTCTGCTACAGGTATAGTCAGTACTGCTCCCCCTAGCTGAGTGCTGCTAAAGGTATAGTCAGTAGTGCTCCCCCTAGCTGAGTGCTGCTAAAGGTATATTCAGAACTGCTAAAGGCATAGTCAGTACTGCTCCCCCTAGCTGAGTGCTGCTAAAGGTATATTCAGAACTGCTGAAGGTATAGTCAGTACTGCTCCCCCTAGCTGAGTGCTGCTAAAGGTATAGTCAGTACTGCTAAAGGTATAGTCAGTACTGCTCCCCCTAGCTGAGTGCTGCTAAAGGTATAGTCAGTACTGCTCCCCCTAGCTGAGTGCTGCTAAAGGTATAGTCAGTACTGCTCCCCCTAGCTGAGTGCTGCTAAAGGTATAGTCAGTACTGCTCCCCCTAGCTGAGTGCTGCTAAAGGTATAGTCAGTACTGCTTCCCCTAGCTGAGTGCTGCTAAAGGTATAGTCAGTACTGCTAAAGGTATAGTCAGTACTGCTCCCCCTAGCTGAGTGCTGCTGAAGGTATAGTCAGTAATGCTGCCCCTACAGTGCATTCGGAAAGTATTCATACCCCTTGACTTTTTCCACATTTTGTTACGTTACAGTCTTATTCAATTGACACAATTACCCCATAATAACAAAGCAAAAACAGGTTTTCTAAATGTCAAAATCTATCACATATGGAATCATTTAGTAACCAATAAAGTGTTAAACAAATCTAAATATTTGAGATTCTTCAAAGTAGTCACCCTTTGCCTAGATGGCAGCTTTGCACACTCTTGGCATTCTCACAACCAGCTTCATGAGGTAGTCACCTGGAATGCATTTCAATTAACAGGTGTGCTTTGTTAAAAGGTCATGTTAATATGTGGAATTGAGCCAATCAGTTTTGTTGTGACAAGGTAGGGGTGGTATACAGAAGATAGCCCTATTTGGTAAGCTTGGACACCAACTTATTCAAGGGTTTTTCTTTTCTTTTTACTATTTTCTGCATTGTAGAATAATAGTGAAGACATCAAAACTATGAAATGGCACATGGAATCATGTAGTAATCAAAAAAAGTGTTAAACAAATAAAAATATATATTATTATTATTATTTCAATAATCCATACAAAGGATTCCAAAAAGCATACAAAGGATTCCAAAAAGTTACCAGCAGTTCATCGAAACAACTCAAACAATGTTTTTATTAATCCTCAGGTTGTCAAATATCTAAATAAACGATAATATTTCATACGGAGAATACTATGTTCAATAGCAAAGGAAAAGAACGAAGAGCGCGCCCTCGTTCAGCCGTGTAAAAATACTACTTTTGCCTCGGCGCTCACCTTGGAAAGACTGCAAATACTTCTTCATTTTTCAAAAAAACAAGCATAAAACCTTGTATAAAGACTGACTTCTACTGGAAGCCATAAGAACCGCAGTCTGGGAGGCGGAAATTAGATCTTTCAATAGCATTGCATTGGAAGTCATTGGGAGCTCAAAAAAAAAGAATTCCGGATGGATTATCCTCGGGTTTTCGCCTGCCATATCAGTTCGGTTATACTGAAAGACATTATTTTAACAGTTTTAGAAACTTCAGAGGGTTTTCTATCCAATTAAACCAATTATATGCATATCCTAGCCTCTGGGCCTGAGTAACAGGCAGTTTACTTTGGGCACGTCAGACAGGCGGAAATTCAGGAAACTAGGCCATGCGCTGAGAGGTTAATAAATGTGCAAAAAAAATGTACAACTGATTTTGGTTTTGTCATTATGGGGTATTTTGTGTAGATTGATGAAAATGCTTAATTTTAGAATTAGCCTGTATCGTAACAAAATTTGGGAAAAGTCAAGGGGTCTGAATACTTTCTGAATGCACTGTAGCTGACTACTGCTAAATCCATAGTTGGTAATGCTGCCCCTAGCTGAGTAGTGTCCCTAGCTGTGTAGTGTCCCTAGCTGAGTGGTGCTAATTGAATTCTGCTGGCGGGCACACAGCTGTGTCCTGCTGATGAGTCCCAGGAGGCCCCAGCATGTGTCTATGGTTACTGTGTTGAGGCTCCAGCATGAAACCATGTGTATATCATTACCCTCTCCCTTCCTGCCAAATCTCTGACTTGTGCCACTCGATACAACCCCCAGGCCAAGGCTCTGTGTCTTTGGGAGCCAAGCCTATATTACAATGCAGAGAGATGGCCTGCTTTTCACCAGCCTATGTTTATCTCCAGCTTTCACTTCTATATACAGACTATTGTGTGTTATTATAGACCGTTTCTAAGAATGGCTTAATGTTTCACATTTAGGGGAGACTGAGAGATGGTCTCTAGGTACACAGGAGTTTGAGGCTTTATTGGGTCATTTATTTTGACAGACGGAAACGTAGTTGGGATGTGTTATGGATGCAGTGCTATTAAAGCATTGAATTTCACTGAGGGGACGCAATCCTGGCTCCCTCTAGAATACACTGCATCACACACACTTGCTCTCTCCTTTCTTTCTTTTTCTCTCGCTCTCGCTCTCGCTCTGTCTCTCTCTCTCTCTCTCTCTCTCTCTCTCTCTCTCTCTCTCTCTCTTCTCTCTCTCTCTCTCTCTCTTTCTCACACACACAAGCCGGGCTTCTGATTTTTTTTTTTACCACGGAATACCCTCACTTTGACCATAAAGTGCCAAAGCAAAGAGAGGCAGAGAGAAAGTCATGTGAAAGGGATTCTGTGGAGACCTCTTCCAGTGATGATGAACTCTGCCAACCTGACTACTAGTTTATTTTACACAGGTCCTTCTTTATTATCTTTTTTATTTATTGAACTATATGCTGTCTAACTAACTACCCAACGTTTATTGTCTTGATTATTCACGTCATTCTTAGCTTAGCTACGTGGTACAGTCATTGTGCGTTCTCGATGGACATTGCTAATTCAGGGTGTTCGTAAATTAGCTCCGGCTATCTACTCCGATTTCAGAGCCCTCTCGTCTGAGTTTAAAAAAAAGATTTCACCTTTATTTAACCAGGTAGGCCAGTAGAGAACAAGTTCTCATTTACAACTGCGACCTGGCCAAGATAAAGCAAAGCAGTGCGACAAAAACAACAACACAGAGTTACACATGGAATAAACCAACGTAGTCAATAACACAATAGAAAAATATTTGTACAGTGTGTGTGCAAATGTAGGAGATTAGGAAGGTAAGGCAAGAAATAGGCCATAGTAGCGAAATAATTACAATGTACAATAATTACAACACTAGTGATGTGCAGATGATGATGTGCAAGTAGAGATACTGGGGTGCAAAAGAGAAAGAAGATAAAATGGGGATGAGGTGGTTGGGTGTGCTATTTACAGATTGGCTGTGTACAGGTACAGTGATCGGTAAGCTGCTCTGACAGCTCATGCTTAAAGTTAGAGAGGGAGATATAAGTCTCCAGCTTCAGTGATTTTTGCAATTCATTCCAGTCATTGGCAGCAGAGAACTGGAAGGAAAGGCGGCCAAAGGGGGTGTTGGGTTTGGGGATGACCAGTGAAATATACCTGCTGGAGCGCATGCTATGGTTGGGTAATGCTATGGTGACCAGTGAGCTGAGATAAGACGGGGCTTTACCTAGCAAAGACTTATAGATCACCTCGAGCCAGTGGGTTTGGCGACGAATATGTAGCGAGAGCCAGCTAACGGCTTTGGTGACAAAACGGATGGCAGTGTGATAGACTACATCCAAATTGCTGAGTAAGAGTGTTGGAGGCTATTTTGGAAATGACATCGCCGAAGTCGAGGATCAGTAGGATAGTCAGTTTTACGAGGGTATGTTTGGCAGCATGAGTGAAGGAGGCTTTGTTGTGAAATAGGAAGCCGATTCTAGATTTAATTTTGGATTGGAGATGCTTAATGTGATTCTGGAAGGAGAGTTTACAGTCTAACCAGACAAAAAAACAGATTTGTAGTTGTCCACATATTCAAAGTCCGAACCGTCCAGAGTAGTGATGCTAGTCAGGCAGGCGGCAATCGGTTGAAGAGCATGCATTTAGTTTTACTAGCATTCTGTTATAATCTCCACCCGGCACAGGCAGAAGAGGACTGGCCACCCCTCATAGCCTGGTTCCTCTCTAGGTTTCTTCCTAGGTTTTGGCCTATCTAGGGAGTTTTTCCTAGCCACCGTGCTTCTATACCTGCATTGCTTGCTGTTTGGGGTATTAGGCTGTGTTTCTGTACAGCACTTTGATATATCAGCTGATGTAAGAAGGGCTATATAAATACATGTGATTTGATTTGCTGCAGGGGGTGCAGAGCTGTTGGATGGGGTAGCCAGGTGGAAAGCATGGCCAGCCGTAGAAAAATGCTTATTGAAATAATCGATTATTGTAGATTTATCGGTGGAGATGATGTTTCCTAGCCTCAAGTGCAGTGGGTAGCTGGGTGGAGGTGCTCTTATTCTCCATGGACTTTACAGTGTCCCAAAAACCTTTTGGAAATAATTCTACAGGATGCAAATTTCTGTTTAAAACTTCTTAAGGCTAGGCAGTATTTTGACGTCCGGATGAAAAGCGTAAACTACCTGTTACTCGGACCCAGAAGCTAGGATATGCATATAATTGGTAGATTTGAATAGAAAACACTATAAAGTTTTAAAACTATTAAATTAATGTCTGTGAGTATAACAGAACTGATTTGGCAGGCGAAACCCCGAGGACAAACCATCCAGGGAAAAAAATAATTGAGGTCATAGGATTTCCCAATGGGTTTCTATGGGAAACACTATTTAAGAGGAACCTAGTTGCAGTTCCTATGGCTTCCACTAGATGTCAACAGTCTTTAGAAATTGGTCAATGTTTTTCTTTTGAGAAATGAAGAAGTAGTGCTATTCATTCCATGTGTCACTCTGAAGGTCCCGACTATTTTGGTGCGCGTGAACAGGAACGCACTCCCATGTTATTTTTCTTCGGTATTGGAAACAGATTATCCCATTTTAAATTTTATCGATTATTTACATTTTAGGATACCTGAGGTTGGATAAGGAACGTTGTTTGAAATGTTTGGACCAAGTTTACAGGTAATTTATTAGATACTTTGTAGTCATGTTGGGCGAGTTGGAACCGGTGTATTTCTGAATCAAACGCGCCAAATAAATTAACATTTTGGGGATATAAAGAAGGAATATATCGAACAAAACGACCATTCATTGTGTCACTGAGACATTTGGAATTGCAAAAAGAAGATGATCTTCAAAGGTAAGGCATTTATTATATTGTTATTTCTGACTTTTGTGTTTGTATGCGGAGCGCTGTCCTCAGATAATCGCATGGTCTGCTTTCGCCGTAAAGCCCTGCATTGTTTAAATCTGACACAGTGGCTGGAGTAAGAAGAAATTAAGCTTTATTTTGATGTATAACACTTATATTTCGTGAATGTTGAATATTGATATTCCTGTAGTTTAAATTTGGCGCTCTGCAATTTCACTGGATGTTGTCAAATCGATCCCGCTAAAGGGATTTGCGCGTGAAGGGATCACTAAGAGGTTACAAAAGCTAGCCTTAGCTTTCCTAACCGACTGTGTATATTGGTTCCTGACTTCCCTGAAAAGTTGCATATCGCTGGGGCTATTCGATGCTATTGCAGAACGCCACAGATGTTTTTGTGCTGTTCAAGGGCAGTCAAGTCTGGGGTGAACTGCATTGGTTGACATGACTGATCAGTGGCTCAATGCTATAGATAATGGCAAATTTGTAGGTGTACTATTTTTAGATTTCAGTGCAGCATTTGATTTAGTGGATCATTAAATAATTTTGACAAAATTAATGCATTATGGTTTTAAGGAGGTAGCATTGAATTGGGTACAGTCATATCTAACTGACAGGAAACAGTCCACCTATATCAATGGTTCATTTTCTTCCCCTAATGTGTTAAACTGTGGAATACCGCAGGGCAGCTGCCTTGGGCCACTTCTTTATTTAATATATACCAACGGCCTTCCCTATGCCTTGGTTGAAACTCAATCTACTATATTTGCAGATTATACTACAATTTATGCAGCAAGACAATCGGTTCAACAGGTACAGCAGGCTTTACAAGGAGATTTGGAGAATGTCAGGAAGTGGGTTTGCCAAAACAAACAACTTGTTTTAAACACCAAGAAAACCAAAGTTATGTTGGTCTGTTCAACTAGGAAAAGGCCAAAACAGCATGGGATACAATTAAGTATGGGAGGAGTACAAATTGAAGAAGTGACAGAAACCAAACTACTGGGAGTGCAGCTAGACAACTGCTTATCATGGTCGTCTCAAATAATTAATCTATGTAAAAAATATATATATATTAAAACAGCACGCATAATCAGAAGGATAGCTAAATATTTACCAGGAAAAAATTCTTCAGCAAATAACACAAGCATTAATTGAGATTCAGGTGAACTACTGTTCACGGTGGTCTGGGGAAATCATCATCAAGTGAAGTTAGGAGACTGCAGAATGCACAGAATAAAGCAGCAAGGATTGTTTTATGGTGGAGATATGGTTCTTCTGTTGCAGTCATGCGCTGTGTTCTTGGTTGGTCATCAATCGACAAGTTAATTGAAAAAAATATGCTTATTTTATAATATACATAATTTAAAACTGCCAAGTTCTATTCACAACGGTATTCAGTTGGTAAGAGACAGACATTCTGTAAATACTAGGAATAGATTGTCCACCATCTATACGTTATCCAGACAGAAAAGAGAAATAGGAAAAAGAACATTTCGATTTGGAGCAATACAGAAATGGAATAAATTAACTGAGAAAACTAGAAACCTTTCAATATATAAATGTAAACATTTTAAAACAATTTAAATGTAGTATATAGAAATGTTGTGGGATTATAGTAGATGAAGAATCAATATTTTTTTAGATTGAGTATTTATTGGGTCATTATGCTAGTATTATGTATGTTTGTAATAGTGTGTTATATGTGAAAGTGTGTTTGTATTATAAATTGTATTTTAATGTTTAAGGACTCTTGGAAGATTAGTCCAAATGGGGACTAAAAGAGATCAAAATCAAATCAAACCATGGGCTATATCTGTTCTTAGTTCTACATTTTTTGAACGGAGCATGCTTATTTAAGATGGTGAGGAAAGCACTTTTAAAGAGCAACCAGGCATCCTCTACTGACGGGATGAGGTCAATATCCTTCCAGGATACCCGGGCCAGGTTGATTAGAAAGGCCTGCTCACTGAAGTGTTTTAGGGAGCGTTTGACAGTGATGAGGGGTGGTCGTTTGACCGCGGACCCATTATGGAAGGGCAATGAGGCAGTCTTTTCTGAGATCCTGGTTGAAGACAGCAGAGGTGTATTTAGAGGGCAAATTGGTCAGGATTTTATCTAAGACGGTGCCCATGGTTACGGATTTAGGGTTGTATCTGGTAGGTTCCTTGATAATTTGTGTGAGATTGAGGGCGTCTAGATTAGATTGTAGGATGGCTGTGGTGTTAAGCATATCCCAGTTTAGGTAATCTAACAGTACGAACTCTGAAGATAGATGGGGGGCAATCAATTCACATATGGTGTCCAGGGCACAGCTGGGGCCTGAGGGGGGTCTATAACAAGCGGCAACGGTGAGAGAATTGTTTCTGGAAAGGTGGATTTTTAAAGTAGAAGCTCGAATTGTTTGGGCACAGACCTGGATTGTATGACATAACTCTGCAGGCGATCTCTGCAGTAAATTGCAACTCCACCCCCTTTGGCAATTCTATCTTGTTGGAAAATGTTGTAGTTGGGGATGGAAATTTCAGGATTTTTGGTGGCCTTCCTAAGCCAGGATTCGGCTAGGACATCAGGGTTGGCGGAGTGTGCTAAATCAGTGAATAAAACAAACTTAGGGAGGAGGCTTCTGATGTTAAAATGCATGAAACCAAATCTTTTACGGTTACAGAAGTCAACAAATGAGAGTGCCTGGGGAATGGGAGTGGTGCGGTGGGCTGCAGGGCCTGGGTTAACCTCTACATCACCAGAGGAACAGAGGAGTAGTAGGAAAAGTTACTGTTAAAGGCTGTAAGAACTGGTCGTCTTGTGCGTTCGGAACAGAGAGTAAAAGGAGCAGATTTCTGGGCGTGGAAGAATATTCAAGGCATAATGTACAGACAAGGGTATGGTACGATGTGAGTTGGGCAGGGCTGGATGCTCTACAGTGAAATAAGACAATAGTCACTAACCAAAACAGCAATAGACAAGGCATATTGACATTAGGGAGAGACGTATGTAGCCGAGTGATCATAGGGTCCAATGAGTAGCAATAGGTGAGTCAGGGAGCCGATTCAGTAGTCGCTACTACGCTAGGCGAGCTGGAGACGGCGATTCAGACAGCTAGCTGGCCGGGGCTAGCAGATGGGCCTTCGGCAACGGAAGAGCCTGTTGAAACCAGCTCCGATGATTATGTCGGCGGGCCAGTTGTGATGGATCGGCGGGGCTCCATGTCGGCAGTAAAGGGTCCAGGCCAATTGGCAAAAGAGGTATTGTAGCCCAAGAATTAGCTGGTGGACCTCTTCGGCTGGCCGGAAGATAGGCCTAGATCGAGGCTAGCTCAAGGCTAACAGGTGCTTGCTTTGAGACAGAGACGTTAGCCAGGAGCAGCCAGTCGGAATGCAGCTAGCTAGCTGCGATGATCCGGTGTAAAGGTTCAGAGCTTGTTGTAGGAATCCGGAGATGCGGTAGAGAAAAAGTAGTCCGATATGTTCTGGGTTGATATCGCGCTGTGTAGACTGGCAGGTATTGACCGAGCTGAGGCTGGCTAGAGTCCGAGTTAACGGTGAAGACCGCTAGCAGTGGCTAACTGACTACTACCTAGTAGCTAGTTAGCTGGCTTGCTGCTGATGGGGGTTCCTGTTCTAACGTATAAAAATAGCAGATCCGTACCACATTGGTTGAGGCGGGTTGCAGGAGAGTATATTGAGTCCGTAGATGGAAAGTGAGATTAAAATGTATACAAAAAGAGAACAATATTTTACATGGGACAGGACGGGAAAAGACAAAACACACATCCGACTGCTACGCCATCTTGGTTATTGTCTTACTGAATAGTTTCCTATTGCCAGGGTAAAAATACACAAGCGGCGTATTAAAAGACACCTATTCTTTATGTAGTGCACTAGTTTTTACCAAGGGCTGAGAATAAGGTGACACTTGAGTTTTACACACAGAGATACTCTCCCCACAGGTGACTGGTTACACAAAACAACAGTGAAAAGTGGATCAGTGTGCTTGTGTGAATGTGCATTCATGCAAGCGTGTGTGTTTGTGTGTGTGTGTCTCTCTCGCTCTCTGAGACAGTGGGCAGACAGAGGGTCTGAGCGTGAGTGTGATTAAGGAAGCTCAGACTGTGCGGTGCCATGGGACATTTCAAAGCAGCTCTTTAATGGGCTTGACTCTTGGTTCTGTTTAATAGCGTGTAATTTAATGCAGTGGGCCAGGCTTTATTATAAAGAGATGTACATCATTTTACTCCCAAAGAGCCCTTGACATTTTTCTACTCCCTCTTAAAGATTGTTTTATCTTCAGATATTGTTTTAGGTTTGGCAGACTGTTGTATGTGTGTGTTTCGTATGATGGTTTGCCCTTGGAGAGTGGTGGCCAAGGGAGGGTTGGTCTGTATGGTGTCAACACCCAGCCCGCTCCCCCTTGGCGAGGTGTTCTAAACGGGGTCAGCTCGTCCCTACGGCCCCTCTCCATAGCTGGGAGTTCCAGCTAAGATCCTCAACCCCAGCTCCTTACCTCCTCGCCCCCAGCACGACAAAGTACATCTCAGAACGCCCTGCCCTGCTCAGCCATGCCATTTCAACACAGCCCAGCACAGTCTAACCTACCAACCCAGATCACAAAACCCAACACAGCCCAATGACTACAGCCCCAGCTCCAACCCCCTGTGAGGGGGGCCTGGATCACTGCAGAACGATGTTTACAACTATTCCTAATCTGCTGAGAGATTGATGGGCCCCCCTCCACCTCTCCCTCTTCCTCCTCTCCAACACATGGATTACTTTTAGCCTCTCTTTCTCTTACACTACTTACAAGAATAATGACACAGCTGTGACACTAGATACAGTAATAATAACAGTGGAAAATATGGGCATCTTTCTCCCTTGCTTGTGGATGTCTGCAGAGAACAGGGCATGAGTGCTGGATTCCATGGATGTCTGTGTCTTCACACACTTTATTGTGCTTGCTGTTTGTTTGGTGCTCCTTGCGACTGGCAGAGTTTGGGGAATAGAGAGAGAGTGTGTACAGGAAATGCTCTATGGGTCTTCTAATGGTCCGACTCCCTCAGAGTGCGTGAATCAGATGGAGATGCTATGCTGCTATTTATTAACCTCTCTCATCAACCCTGTCCAGTGGATCGACAAAATATGCTTGAGTTGTGATGCCATCAAGAGTGTGTGTGTCAAATCTCATCTAATTTTATTGGTCACACACATATTTAGCAGATGTTATTGTGCATGTAGCGAAATTCTTGTGTTCCTAACTCCAACAGTGCAGTAATATCTAGCCATTCACAACAATACACACACATCTAAAAGTAAAATAATGGATTTAAGAAGTATAGAAATATTAGGACAAGCAATGTCAGAGTGGCAGTGATCATCGAATCCCTGAGCTGACAAAGTAAAAATCTGTCGTTCTACCCATGATCAGTTAGCCCAGTTCCCCGGGCGCAGAAGATGTGGATGTTGATTTAAGGCAGCCTCCCCCCCACACCTGTCTGATTCAGAGGGGTTGGGTTAAATGCAGAAGACACATTTCGGTTGAATACATTCAGTTGTATTGAAGAGGTATCTGCTTTTCCCTAATGTATAATTGACTAAAATAGAGTAGAATAGTATGCAGTATATACATATTAGATGAGTAAAGGAGTATGTAAACATATTAATTTTTATCTCACCTTTATTTAACCAGGTAGGCTAGTTGAGAACAAGTTGTCATTTACAACTGCGACCTGGCCAAGATAAAGCAAAGCAGTGCGACACAAATAACAACAGAGTTAAACATGGTTAAACAAACGTACAGTCAATAACACAATAGAAAAAAAAGTCTGCATACAGTGTGTGCAAATGGCGTGAGGAGGTAAGGCAATAAATAGGCCATGGTAGCGAAGTAATTACAGTTTAGCAAATTAACACTGGAGTGATAGATGAGCAGATGATGATGTGCAAGTAGAAATACTGGTGTGCAAAAGAGCAGAAAAGTTAATTAAAACAATATGGGGATGCGGTAGGTAGATTGGGTGGGCTATTTACAGATGGGCTATGTACAGCTGCAGCAATCGGTTAGCTGCTCAGATAGCTGATGTTTAAAGTTAGTGAGGGAAATATGTCTCCAGCTTCAGCGATTTTTGCAATTCGTTCCAGTCATTGGCAGCAGAGAACTGGAAGGAAAGGTGGGTGGGTGTTGGCTTTGGGGACAACCAGTGAAATATACCTGCTGGAGTGCGTGCTACGGGTGGGTGTTGTTATCGTGACCAGTGAGCTGAGATAAGGTGGCGCTTTACCTGGCATAGACTTATAGATGACCTGGAGCAAGTGGGTCTGGTTACGAATATGTAGCGAGGCCAGCCAACTAGAGAATACAGGTCTCAGTGGTGGGTGGTATGAGGGGCTTTGGTGACAAAGCGGATGGCACTGTGATCGACTGCATCCATTTGCTGAGTAGAGTATTGGAAGCCGAACTCGAGGATTGGTAGGATAGTCAGTTTTACGAGGGTATGTTTGGCGGCGTGAGTGAAGGAGGCTTTGTTGCGAAATAGGAAACCGATTCTAGATGTAATTTTGGATTGGAGATGTTTAATATGAGTCTGGAAAGAGAGTGTTTAATATGAGTCTGGAAAGAGAGTTTACAGTCTAGCCAGACACCTAGGTATTTGTTGTCAGAACCGTCCAGAGTAGTGATGCTAGTCGGGCGGGCAGCAAACAGTTATTAAAGTGACTAGTGTTCCATTATTAAAGTGACCAGTGATTCCATGTCTATCTATGTAGCGCAGCAGCCTCTAAGGTGCAGGCTTGAGTAACCGGGTGGTATCCGGCTAGTGATGGCTGTTTAACAGTCTGATGGCCTTGAGATAGAAGCTGTTTTTCAGTCTCTCGGTCCCAGCTTTGATGCATCTGTACTGACCTCACCTTCTGGATTGTAGCGGGGTGAACAGGCAGTGGCTCGGGTGGTTGATGTCCTTGATGATCTTTTTGGCCTTACTGTGACATCGGTGCTGTAGGTGTCTTGAAGGGCAGTCAGTGTGCCCCCGGTGATGTGTTGGGCAGACCTCACCACCCTCTGGAGAGCCCTGCAGTTGCGGGCAGTGCTGTTGTCGTACCAGGCGGTGATTTAGCCCGACAAGATGCTCTTAATTGTGAATCTGTAAAAGTTTTAGGGTCTTAGGGGCCAAGCTGAATTTCTTCAGCCTCCTGAGGTGGAAGAGGCGCTGTTGCGCCTTCTTCACCACACTGTCTGTGTGGGAGGACCATTTCAGTTTATCCGTGATGTGTACACCAAGGAACTTTAAGCTTTTCACCTTCTCCACTGCGGTCCCGTCGATGTGGATAGGGGCGTGCTCCCCCTGCTGTTTCCTGAAGTCCACGTACGCACGTTCGTGCTTGTGTGTGCACGTGTGTGTCTGTCCATGTGTATGTTGATGTGGGGGGGAGTGTGTAGGGATTTACACCCCATACCTGCCCTGCCAGGTCGTCTCTCAGGAACACTGAGGCTAACTGAAGCCAGCTGGGCTCGTCAAGCAGCCAGCTAGCCAGTAGCCACACTGATTTATCATGTTAGCCAAGCTATAGGCTAGCCACAATGGGTAGCTAATAGCTATAGGTTAGCCAAATGCTAGCCACGTTGATTTATAGAATTAGCCACTCTGGCAATGTTAGACCCATGCTAATGATAGTCTAGTGTTGGCTTAACTTAGACTTTATTATCTTCAGAGAAAGACAGCGGGTTTAAACTATGATTTAAAGAAAAACCACACGTGCACTTGCTCTCTCCCTCTTTCTCACTCTGTCCCCCTCCTTTATTCTCTCTCTCTTCAGAGGGCGGGAGGGCTTCAGAGGGGGAGGGCTTGGGAGATGGGGGACATGCCACCCTGCCGAAAGCGTGTTGTGAGGAGAAGCAGACCTGTCTGCAGCAGTCAGTGCAGACATATTTAATGTGCCTGATGTAATGGGGCTGAATCAGCAGATAGCTCCGCTGGGAGCCATTAGCCCAAATGTGTCATTAACCCCTTCCAGGCCCCAGCCCAGTCCCCTCTGCAGTCCCAGCCCCAAGTACTGCTCCAGGTGGAGAGGACACAGGGTAGGGGTGAATGGAGGACCGATCTGTCTTCTCTTTCGATTTTTCTCTTTGTCTCTTCCTTTCTAGGTATCCCCCTTTCCTCCAACCCACCAAAAAACTGAGGGTGAGGGAAGGAAAGAGAGAGAGAGAAGTTTGCCTCTCTGGCTGCTGCTGTAGTGAGGATGGGGGTTTGAGGAGTTACCGCCTCCTTGCCTTTCAGATCAGTTTGAAGTATTTTTTTCCCTGCAGCTCGCTGTAGCCCGTTACAGCAGTTGGGAGAAGCAGCAGGCTCACAACACCTGCCAATCTTAATGCCAAACGTATGTGCAGTGAAACGGAGAGGGAGGGAGAGACGGGGGGGATGAAGGAAGGAGGGAGGGAGCAAATGTTCCCTAAAGAGGGTGGCGGTGTTGTCTGACTGGTCTGTTGTCTGTGTGTGTAAGAGAGAGAGAGGGCTTTTGTTTTAGTGAGTGACTGAGTTTATCTTCTTGTGTGTCTGTGTTAGTGTATGTATGTATGTATGTATGTATGTATGCCTGCGTGTGTAGGTTGTTGCGTATAGTTTGTGTTACTTTCACAAATTGTACTTGGTAGTAACACCATCCCGCAGTCTTTTCTCTTCATCACAGTGCAGCTAACCCATGACCATAAGAGGCTGAAGAGTGTGTGGGGGTGTGATTTATTTTAACACACACATGTTAAATCTCTAGACAGGTGTGTATCCCTTACTCCTCTGAATGATCAAGTGTATCAGATTGGGTCGCCACCTGTGTGTGTGTGTGTGTGTGTGTGTGTGGTCAGTAGGAGGCTCTGTCTATGTCTCAGGTCCACATGTGTATACATAGCAGTGTGTGTGGGGTGTATAGTGTTATTCAGCAGTGTGTGTGTGTATAGTGCTATGGAGCAGTGCTATACACCATACTGCTTGAATGAATGTTTACCGCCTGCTTCTGCCTACCACCGCTTAGTCAGATACTTAGATGCTTGTATGCTCAGTCAGATTTTATGTAACACAGGACACGCTAGATAATATCTAGTAATATCATCAACCATGTGTAGTTAACTAGTGACTATGATAGATTGTTTTTTATAAGATAAGTTTAATGCTAGCTAGCAACTTACCTTGGCTTACTGCATTCGCGTAACATGCAGTCTCCTTGTGGAGTGCAACGAGAGAGAGGCAGGTCGTTATTGCGTTTGACTAGTTAACTGTAAGGTTGCAAGATTGGATCCCCGAGCTGACAAGGTGAAAATCTGTCGTTCTGCCCCTGAACCAGGCAGTTAAGCCACCATTCCCTATCTGTCATTGAAATTAAGAATGTGTTCTTAACTGACTTGCCTACTTAAATAAAGGTATAAAAAAATGTATAATAAAATAAAATAAAAATCTGCAAATCGGTGCCCAAAAATACAGATTTCCGATTGTTATGAAAACTTGAAATCGGCCCTAATTAATCGGCCATTCCGATTAATCGGTCGACCTCTAGTGTGTATGGTGTATAGTGCTATGGAGCAGTGTATGTGTATAGTGCTATGGAGCAGTGTGTGTGTATAGTGCTATGGAGCAGTGTGTGTATGTGTATAGTGCTATGGAGCAGTGTGTGTGTATAGTGCTATGGAGCAGTGTGTGTATGGTGTATAGTGCTATGGAGCAGTGTATGTGTATAGTGCTATGCAGCAGTGTGTGTATGGTGTATAGTGCTATGGAGCAGTGTATGTGTATGGTGTATAGTGCTATGGAGCAGTGTGTGTATGGTGTATAGTGCTATGGAGCAGTGTGTGTATGTGTATAGTGCTATGGAGCAGTGTGTGTATGGTGTATAGTGCTATGGAGCAGTGTATGTGTATAGTGCTATGGAGCAGTGTGTGTGTATAGTGCTATGGAGCAGTGTGTGTGTATAGTGCTATGGAGCAGTGTATATGTAGGGTGTATAGTGCTATGGAGCAGTGTGTGTGTATAGTGCTATGGAGCAGTGTATGTGTATAGTGCTATGGAGCAGTGTGTGTGTATAGTGCTATGGAGCAGTGTGTGTATGGTGTATAGTGCTATGGAGCAGTGTATGTGTATAGTGCTATGGAGCAGTGTGTGTAGGGTGTATAGTGCTATGGAGCAGTGTGTGTATGGTGTATAGTGCTATGGAGCAGTGTATGTGTATAGTGCTATGGAGCAGTGTGTGTATGGTGTATAGTGCTATGGAGCAGTGTGTAGGGTGTATAGTGCTATGGAGCAGTGTGTAGGGTGTATAGTGCTATGGAGCAGTGTGTGTGTATAGTGCTATGGAGCAGTGTGTGTGTATAGTGCTATGGAGCAGTGTGTGTGTATAGTGCTATGGAGCAGTGTGTGTGTATAGTGCTATGGAGCAGTGTGTGTATGGTGTATAGTGCTATGGAGCAGTGTATGTGTATAGTGCTATGGAGCAGTGTGTGTAGGGTGTATAGTGCTATGGAGCAGTGTGTGTATGGTGTATAGTGCTATGGAGCAGTGTATGTGTATAGTGCTATGGAGCAGTGTGTGTATGGTGTATAGTGCTATGGAGCAGTGTGTAGGGTGTATAGTGCTATGGAGCAGTGTGTAGGGTGTATAGTGCTATGGAGCAGTTTGTAGGGTGTATAGTGCTATGGAGCAGTGTATGTGTATAGTGCTATGGAGCAGTGTGTGTGTAAGTATCTATCAACCAATTAGAATGAATGCACCAATTTGTAAGTCGCTCTGGATAAGAGCGTCTGCTAAATGACTTAAATGTAAATGTAAATGTATAGTGCTATGGAGCAGTGTATGTGTATAGTGCTATGGAGCAGTGTGTGTATAGTGCTATGGAGCAGTGTATGTGTATAGTGCTATGGAGCAGTGTATGTGTATAGTGCTATGGAGCAGTGTGTGTGTATAGTGCTATGGAGCAGTGTATGTGTATAGTGCTATGGAGCAGTGTGTGTGTATAGTGCTATGGAGCAGTGTATGTGTATAGTGCTATGGAGCAGTGTGTGTGTATAGTGCTATGGAGCAGTGTGTGTGTATAGTGCTATGGAGCAGTGTGTGTGTAAGTATCTATCAACCAATTAGAATGAATGCACCAATTTGTAAGTCGCTCTGGATAAGAGCGTCTGCTAAATGACTTAAATGTAAATGTAAATGTATAGTGCTATGGAGCAGTGTATGTGTATAGTGCTATGGAGCAGTGTGTGTATAGTGCTATGGAGCAGTGTGTGTATAGTGCTATGGAGCAGTGTATGTGTATAGTGCTATGGAGCAGTGTGTGTGTATAGTGCTATGGAGCAGTGTATGTGTATAGTGCTATGGAGCAGTGTGTGTGTATAGTGCTATGGAGCAGTGTATGTGTATAGTGCTATGGAGCAGTGTGTGTGTATAGTGCTATGGAGCAGTGTATATAGTGCTATGGAGCAGTGTGTGTGTATAGTGCTATGGAGCAGTGTGTGTGTATAGTGCTATGGAGCAGTGTGTGTGTATAGTGCTATGGAGCAGTGTATGTGTATAGTGCTATGGAGCAGTGTGTGTATAGTGCTATGGAGCAGTGTGTGTGTATAGTGCTATGGAGCAGTGTATGTGTATAGTGCTATGGAGCAGTGTGTGTGTATAGTGCTATGGAGCAGTGTGTGTGTATAGTGCTATGGAGCAGTGTGTGTATGGTGTATAGTGCTATGGAGCAGTGTATGTGTATAGTGCTATGGAGCAGTGTGTGTAGGGTGTATAGTGCTATGGAGCAGTGTGTGTATGGTGTATAGTGCTATGGAGCAGTGTATGTGTATAGTGCTATGGAGCAGTGTGTGTATGGTGTGTAGTGCTATGGAGCAGTGTGTAGGGTGTATAGTGCTATGGAGCAGTGTGTAGGGTGTATAGTGCTATGGAGCAGTTTGTAGGGTGTATAGTGCTATGGAGCAGTGTATGTGTATAGTGCTATGGAGCAGTGTGTGTGTAAGTATCTATCAACCAATTAGAATGAATGCACCAATTTGTAAGTCGCTCTGGATAAGAGCGTCTGCTAAATGACTTAAATGTAAATGTAAATGTATAGTGCTATGGAGCAGTGTATGTGTATAGTGCTATGGAGCAGTGTGTGTATAGTGCTATGGAGCAGTGTGTGTATAGTGCTATGGAGCAGTGTATGTGTATAGTGCTATGGAGCAGTGTATGTGTATAGAACTATGGAGCAGTGTGTGTGTATAGTGCTATGGAGCAGTGTGTGTGTATAGTGCTATGGAGCAGTGTGTGTGTATAGTGCTATGGAGCAGTGTATGTGTATAGTGCTATGGAGCAGTGTGTGTGTATAGTGCTATGGAGCAGTGTATGTGTATAGTGCTATGGAGCAGTGTGTGTGTATAGTGCTATGGAGCAGTGTATGTGTATAGTGCTATGGAGCAGTGTGTGTGTATAGTGCTATGGAGCAGTGTGTGTGTATAGTGCTATGGAGCAGTGTGTGTGTATAGTGCTATGGAGCAGTGTATGTGTATAGTGCTATGGAGCAGTGTGTGTATAGTGCTATGGAGCAGTGTGTGTGTATAGTGCTATGGAGCAGTGTATGTGTATAGTGCTATGGAGCAGTGTGTGTGTATAGTGCTATGGAGCAGTGTGTGTATAGTGCTATGGAGCAGTGTATGTGTATAGTGCTATGGAGCAGTGTGTGTGTATAGTGCTATGGAGCAGTGTGTGTGTATAGTGCTATGGAGCAGTGTATGTGTATAGTGCTATGGAGCAGTGTGTGTGTATAGTGCTATGGAGCAGTGTGTGTGTATAGTGCTATGGAGCAGTGTATGTGTATAGTGCTATGGAGCAGTGTATATGTAGGGTGTATAGTGCTATGGAGCAGTGTATGTGTATAGTGCTATGGAGCAGTGTGTAGGGTGTATAGTGCTATGGAGCAGTGTGTGTGTATAGTGCTATGGAGCAGTGTATGTGTATAGTGCTATGGAGCAGTGTGTGTGTATAGTGCTATGGAGCAGTGTGTGTGTATAGTGCTATGGAGCAGTGTGTGTGTATAGTGCTATGGAGCAGTGTGTAGGGTGTATAGTGCTATGGAGCAGTGTATGTGTATAGTGCTATGGAGCAGTGTATGTGTATAGTGCTATGGAGCAGTGTGTAGGGTGTATAGTGCTATGGAGCAGTGTGTGTATAGTGCTATGGAGCAGTGTGTGTGTATAGTGCTATGGAGCAGTGTATGTGTATAGTGCTATGGAGCAGTGTGTGTGTATAGTGCTATGGAGCAGTGTGTGTATAGTGCTATGGAGCAGTGTGTGTGTATAGTGCTATGGAGCAGTGTGTGTGTATAGTGCTATGGAGCAGTGTGTGTATAGTGCTATGGAGCAGTGTGTGTGTATAGTGCTATGGAGCAGTGTATGTGTATAGTGCTATGGAGCAGTGTGTAGGGTGTATAGTGCTATGGAGCAGTGTGTAGGGTGTATAGTGCTATGGAGCAGTGTATGTGTATAGTGCTATGGAGCAGTGTGTGTGTATAGTGCTATGGAGCAGTGTATGTGTATAGTGCTATGGAGCAGTGTATGTGTATAGTGCTATGGAGCAGTGTGTGTGTATAGTGCTATGGAGCAGTGTGTGTATAGTGCTATGGAGCAGTGTGTGTGTATAGTGCTATGGAGCAGTGTGTGTATAGTGCTATGGAGCAGTGTATGTGTATAGTGCTATGGAGCAGTGTATATGTAGGGTGTATAGTGCTATGGAGCAGTGTATGTGTATAGTGCTATGGAGCAGTGTGTAGGGTGTATAGTGCTATGGAGCAGTGTGTGTATAGTGCTATGGAGCAGTGTATGTGTATAGTGCTATGGAGCAGTGTATGTGTATAGTGCTATGGAGCAGTGTGTGTGTATAGTGCTATGGAGCAGTGTGTGTGTATAGTGCTATGGAGCAGTGTGTGTGTATAGTGCTATGGAGCAGTGTATGTGTATAGTGCTATGGAGCAGTGTGTGTGTATAGTGCTATGGAGCAGTGTATGTGTATAGTGCTATGGAGCAGTGTGTGTGTATAGTGCTATGGAGCAGTGTATGTGTATAGTGCTATGGAGCAGTGTGTGTGTATAGTGCTATGGAGCAGTGTGTGTGTATAGTGCTATGGAGCAGTGTGTGTGTATAGTGCTATGGAGCAGTGTATGTGTATAGTGCTATGGAGCAGTGTGTGTATAGTGCTATGGAGCAGTGTGTGTGTATAGTGCTATGGAGCAGTGTATGTGTATAGTGCTATGGAGCAGTGTGTGTGTATAGTGCTATGGAGCAGTGTGTGTATAGTGCTATGGAGCAGTGTATGTGTATAGTGCTATGGAGCAGTGTGTGTGTATAGTGCTATGGAGCAGTGTGTGTGTATAGTGCTATGGAGCAGTGTATGTGTATAGTGCTATGGAGCAGTGTGTGTGTATAGTGCTATGGAGCAGTGTGTGTGTATAGTGCTATGGAGCAGTGTGTGTGTATAGTGCTATGGAGCAGTGTATGTGTATAGTGCTATGGAGCAGTGTATATGTAGGGTGTATAGTGCTATGGAGCAGTGTATGTGTATAGTGCTATGGAGTAGGGTGTATAGTGCTATGGAGCAGTGTGTGTGTATAGTGCTATGGAGCAGTGTATGTGTATAGTGCTATGGAGCAGTGTGTGTGTATAGTGCTATGGAGCAGTGTGTGTGTATAGTGCTATGGAGCAGTGTGTGTGTATAGTGCTATGGAGCAGTGTGTAGGGTGTATAGTGCTATGGAGCAGTGTATGTGTATAGTGCTATGGAGCAGTGTATGTGTATAGTGCTATGGAGCAGTGTGTAGGGTGTATAGTGCTATGGAGCAGTGTGTGTATAGTGCTATGGAGCAGTGTGTGTGTATAGTGCTATGGAGCAGTGTATGTGTATAGTGCTATGGAGCAGTGTGTGTGTATAGTGCTATGGAGCAGTGTGTGTATAGTGCTATGGAGCAGTGTGTGTGTATAGTGCTATGGAGCAGTGTGTGTGTATAGTGCTATGGAGCAGTGTGTGTATAGTGCTATGGAGCAGTGTGTGTGTATAGTGCTATGGAGCAGTGTATGTGTATAGTGCTATGGAGCAGTGTGTAGGGTGTATAGTGCTATGGAGCAGTGTGTAGGGTGTATAGTGCTATGGAGCAGTGTATGTGTATAGTGCTATGGAGCAGTGTGTGTGTATAGTGCTATGGAGCAGTGTATGTGTATAGTGCTATGGAGCAGTGTATGTGTATAGTGCTATGGAGCAGTGTGTGTGTATAGTGCTATGGAGCAGTGTATGTGTATAGTGCTATGGAGCAGTGTATGTGTATAGTGCTATGGAGCAGTGTATATGTAGGGTGTATAGTGCTATGGAGCAGTGTATGTGTATAGTGCTATGGAGCAGTGTGTAGGGTGTATAGTGCTATGGAGCAGTGTGTGTGTATAGTGCTATGGAGCAGTGTGTGTGTATAGTGCTATGGAGCAGTGTATGTGTATAGTGCTATGGAGCAGTGTGTGTGTATGGTGTATAGTGCTATGGAGCAGTGTGTGTGTATAGTGCTATGGAGCAGTGTATGTGTATAGTGCTATGGAGCAGTGTGTGTGTATAGTGCTATGGAGCAGTGTATGTGTATAGTGCTATGGAGCAGTGTGTGTATGGTGTATAGTGCTATGGAGCAGTGTGTGTATGGTGTATAGTGCTATGGAGCAGTGTGTGTGTATAGTGCTATGGAGCAGTGTGTGTGTAGGGTGTATAGTGCTATGGAGCAGTGTGTGTGTATAGTGCTATGGAGCAGTGTATGTGTATAGTGCTATGGAGCAGTGTGTGTGTATAGTGCTATGGAGCAGTGTGTGTGTATAGTGCTATGGAGCAGTGTATGTGTATAGTGCTATGGAGCAGTGTATGTGTATAGTGCTATGGAGCAGTGTGTGTGTATAGTGCTATGGAGCAGTGTATGTGTATAGTGCTATGGAGCAGTGTGTGTGTATAGTGCTATGGAGCAGTGTATGTGTATAGTGCTATGGAGCAGTGTATGTGTATAGTGCTATGGAGCAGTGTATGTGTATAGTGCTATGGAGCAGTGTGTAGGGTGTATAGTGCTATGGAGCAGTGTGTGTATAGTGCTATGGAGCAGTGTGTGTGTATAGTGCTATGGAGCAGTGTATGTGTATAGTGCTATGGAGCAGTGTGTGTGTATAGTGCTATGGAGCAGTGTGTGTATAGTGCTATGGAGCAGTGTGTGTGTATAGTGCTATGGAGCAGTGTGTGTGTATAGTGCTATGGAGCAGTGTGTGTATAGTGCTATGGAGCAGTGTATGTGTATAGTGCTATGGAGCAGTGTATGTGTATAGTGCTATGGAGCAGTGTGTGTGTATAGTGCTATGGAGCAGTGTGTGTGTATAGTGCTATGGAGCAGTGTATGTGTATAGTGCTATGGAGCAGTGTATGTGTATAGTGCTATGGAGCAGTGTGTGTGTATAGTGCTATGGAGCAGTGTATGTGTATAGTGCTATGGAGCAGTGTATGTGTATAGTGCTATGGAGCAGTGTATATGTAGGGTGTATAGTGCTATGGAGCAGTGTATGTGTATAGTGCTATGGAGCAGTGTGTAGGGTGTATAGTGCTATGGAGCAGTGTGTGTGTATAGTGCTATGGAGCAGTGTGTGTGTATAGTGCTATGGAGCAGTGTATGTGTATAGTGCTATGGAGCAGTGTGTGTGTATGGTGTATAGTGCTATGGAGCAGTGTGTGTGTATAGTGCTATGGAGCAGTGTATGTGTATAGTGCTATGGAGCAGTGTGTGTGTATAGTGCTATGGAGCAGTGTATGTGTATAGTGCTATGGAGCAGTGTGTGTATGGTGTATAGTGCTATGGAGCAGTGTGTGTATGGTGTATAGTGCTATGGAGCAGTGTGTGTATGGTGTATAGTGCTATGGAGCAGTGTGTGTGTAGGGTGTATAGTGCTATGGAGCAGTGTGTGTAGGGTGTATAGTGCTATGGAGCAGTGTATGTGTATAGTGCTATGGAGCAGTGTGTGTGTATAGTGCTATGGAGCAGTGTGTGTGTATAGTGCTATGGAGCAGTGTATGTGTATAGTGCTATGGAGCAGTGTATGTGTATAGTGCTATGGAGCAGTGTGTGTGTATAGTGCTATGGAGCAGTGTATGTGTATAGTGCTATGGAGCAGTGTGTGTGTATAGTGCTATGGAGCAGTGTATGTGTATAGTGCTATGGAGCAGTGTGTGTGTATAGGGCTATGGAGCAGTGTATGTGTATAGTGCTATGGAGCAGTGTGTGTGTATAGTGCTATGGAGCAGTGTGTGTGTATAGTGCTATGGAGCAGTGTGTGTGTATAGTGCTATGGAGCAGTGTATGTGTATAGTGCTATGGAGCAGTGTGTGTGTAGGGTGTATAGTGCTATGGAGCAGTGTATGTGTATAGTGCTATGGAGCAGTGTGTGTGTATAGTGCTATGGAGCAGTGTGTGTGTATAGTGCTATGGAGCAGTGTGTGTGTATAGTGCTATGGAGCAGTGTGTGTGTATAGTGCTATGGAGCAGTGTGTGTGTATAGTGCTATGGAGCAGTGTGTGTGTATAGTGCTATGGAGCAGTGTATGTGTATAGTGCTATGGAGCAGTGTGTGTGTATAGTGCTATGGAGCAGTGTATGTGTATAGTGCTATGGAGCAGTGTGTGTGTATGGTGTATAGTGCTATGGAGCAGTGTATATGTAGGGTGTATAGTGCTATGGAGCAGTGTATATGTAGGGTGTATAGTGCTATGGAGCAGTGTATGTGTATAGTGCTATGGAGCAGTGTGTAGGGTGTATAGTGCTATGGAGCAGTGTATGTGTATAGTGCTATGGAGCAGTGTATGTGTATAGTGCTATGGAGCAGTGTGTGTATAGTGCTATGGAGCAGTGTGTGTGTATAGTGCTATGGAGCAGTGTATGTGTATAGTGCTATGGAGCAGTGTGTGTGTATAGTGCTATGGAGCAGTGTATGTGTATAGTGCTATGGAGCAGTGTATGTGTATAGTGCTATGGAGCAGTGTGTAGGGTGTATAGTGCTATGGAGCAGTGTGTGTATAGTGCTATGGAGCAGTGTATGTGTATAGTGCTATGGAGCAGTGTATGTGTATAGTGCTATGGAGCAGTGTATGTGTATAGTGCTATGGAGCAGTGTGTGTATAGTGCTATGGAGCAGTGTGTGTGTATAGTGCTATGGAGCAGTGTATGTGTATAGTGCTATGGAGCAGTGTGTGTGTATAGTGCTATGGAGCAGTGTGTGTATAGTGCTATGGAGCAGTGTATGTGTATAGTGCTATGGAGCAGTGTGTGTGTATAGTGCTATGGAGCAGTGTGTGTGTATAGTGCTATGGAGCAGTGTATGTGTATAGTGCTATGGAGCAGTGTGTGTGTATAGTGCTATGGAGCAGTGTGTGTGTATAGTGCTATGGAGCAGTGTATGTGTATAGTGCTATGGAGCAGTGTATATGTAGGGTGTATAGTGCTATGGAGCAGTGTATGTGTATAGTGCTATGGAGCAGTGTGTAGGGTGTATAGTGCTATGGAGCAGTGTGTGTGTATAGTGCTATGGAGCAGTGTATGTGTATAGTGCTATGGAGCAGTGTGTGTGTATAGTGCTATGGAGCAGTGTGTGTATAGTGCTATGGAGCAGTGTGTGTGTATAGTGCTATGGAGCAGTGTGTAGGGTGTATAGTGCTATGGAGCAGTGTATGTGTATAGTGCTATGGAGCAGTGTATGTGTATAGTGCTATGGAGCAGTGTGTAGGGTGTATAGTGCTATGGAGCAGTGTGTGTATAGTGCTATGGAGCAGTGTGTGTGTATAGTGCTATGGAGCAGTGTATGTGTATAGTGCTATGGAGCAGTGTGTGTGTATAGTGCTATGGAGCAGTGTGTGTATAGTGCTATGGAGCAGTGTGTGTGTATAGTGCTATGGAGCAGTGTGTGTGTATAGTGCTATGGAGCAGTGTGTGTATAGTGCTATGGAGCAGTGTGTGTGTATAGTGCTATGGAGCAGTGTATGTGTATAGTGCTATGGAGCAGTGTGTAGGGTGTATAGTGCTATGGAGCAGTGTGTGTGTATAGTGCTATGGAGCAGTGTATGTGTATAGTGCTATGGAGCAGTGTGTGTGTATAGTGCTATGGAGCAGTGTATGTGTATAGTGCTATGGAGCAGTGTATATGTAGGGTGTATAGTGCTATGGAGCAGTGTATGTGTATAGTGCTATGGAGCAGTGTGTAGGGTGTATAGTGCTATGGAGCAGTGTGTGTGTATAGTGCTATGGAGCAGTGTGTGTGTATAGTGCTATGGAGCAGTGTATGTGTATAGTGCTATGGAGCAGTGTGTGTGTATGGTGTATAGTGCTATGGAGCAGTGTGTGTGTATAGTGCTATGGAGCAGTGTATGTGTATAGTGCTATGGAGCAGTGTGTGTGTATAGTGCTATGGAGCAGTGTATGTGTATAGTGCTATGGAGCAGTGTGTGTATGGTGTATAGTGCTATGGAGCAGTGTTTGTATGGTGTATAGTGCTATGGAGCAGTGTGTGTGTATAGTGCTATGGAGCAGTGTGTGTGTAGGGTGTATAGTGCTATGGAGCAGTGTGTGTGTATAGTGCTATGGAGCAGTGTATGTGTATAGTGCTATGGAGCAGTGTGTGTGTATAGTGCTATGGAGCAGTGTGTGTGTATAGTGCTATGGAGCAGTGTATGTGTATAGTGCTATGGAGCAGTGTATGTGTATAGTGCTATGGAGCAGTGTGTGTGTATAGTGCTATGGAGCAGTGTGTGTGTATAGTGCTATGGAGCAGTGTGTGTGTATAGTGCTATGGAGCAGTGTATGTGTATAGTGCTATGGAGCAGTGTGTGTGTAGGGTGTATAGTGCTATGGAGCAGTGTATGTGTATAGTGCTATGGAGCAGTGTGTGTGTATAGTGCTATGGAGCAGTGTGTGTGTATAGTGCTATGGAGCAGTGTGTGTGTATAGTGCTATGGAGCAGTGTGTGTGTATAGTGCTATGGAGCAGTGTGTGTGTATAGTGCTATGGAGCAGTGTGTGTGTATAGTGCTATGGAGCAGTGTATGTGTATAGTGCTATGGAGCAGTGTGTGTGTATAGTGCTATGGAGCAGTGTATGTGTATAGTGCTATGGAGCAGTGTGTGTGTATGGTGTATAGTGCTATGGAGCAGTGTATATGTAGGGTGTATAGTGCTATGGAGCAGTGTATATGTAGGGTGTATAGTGCTATGGAGCAGTGTGTAGGGTGTATAGTGCTATGGAGCAGTGTATGTGTATAGTGCTATGGAGCAGTGTATGTGTATAGTGCTATGGAGCAGTGTGTGTATAGTGCTATGGAGCAGTGTGTGTGTATAGTGCTATGGAACAGTGTATGTGTATAGTGCTATGGAGCAGTGTGTGTGTATAGTGCTATGGAGCAGTGTATGTGTATAGTGCTATGGAGCAGTGTATGTGTATAGTGCTATGGAGCAGTGTGTGTGTATAGTGCTATGGAGCAGTGTGTGTGTGTATAGTGCTATGGAGCAGTGTATGTGTATAGTGCTATGGAGCAGTGTGTGTGTATAGTGCTATGGAGCAGTGTATGTGTATAGTGCTATGGAGCAGTGTATGTGTATAGTGCTATGGAGCAGTGTGTGTGTAGTGCTATGGAGCAGTGTGTATAGTGCTATGGAGCAGTGTGTGTATAGTGCTATAGAGCAGTGTGTGTGTATAGTGCTATGGAGCAGTGTATGTGTATAGTGCTATGGAGCAGTGTGTAGGGTGTATAGTGCTATGGAGCAGTGTGTAGGGTGTATAGTGCTATGGAGCAGTGTGTGTGTATAGTGCTATGGAGCAGTGTGTGTGTATAGTGCTATGGAGCAGTGTATGTGTATAGTGCTATGGAGCAGTGTGTGTGTATAGTGCTATGGAGCAGTGTGTGTGTATAGTGCTATGGAGCAGTGTATGTGTGTATAGTGCTATGGAGCAGTGTATGTGTATAGTGCTATGGAGCAGTGTGTGTGTATAGTGCTATGGAGCAGTGTATGTGTATAGTGCTATGGAGCAGTGTGTGTGTATAGTGCTATGGAGCAGTGTATGTGTATAGTGCTATGGAGCAGTGTGTGTGTATAGTGCTATGGAGCAGTGTATGTGTATAGTGCTATGGAGCAGTGTGTGTGTATAGTGCTATGGAGCAGTGTGTGTGTATAGTGCTATGGAGCAGTGTGTGTGTATAGTGCTATGGAGCAGTGTATGTGTATAGTGCTATGGAGCAGTGTGTGTGTAGGGTGTATAGTGCTATGGAGCAGTGTATGTGTATAGTGCTATGGAGCAGTGTGTGTGTATAGTGCTATGGAGCAGTGTGTGTGTATAGTGCTATGGAGCAGTGTGTGTGTATAGTGCTATGGAGCAGTGTGTGTGTATAGTGCTATGGAGCAGTGTGTGTGTATAGTGCTATGGAGCAGTGTGTGTGTATAGTGCTATGGAGCAGTGTATGTGTATAGTGCTATGGAGCAGTGTGTGTGTATAGTGCTATGGAGCAGTGTATGTGTATAGTGCTATGGAGCAGTGTATGTGTATGGTGTATAGTGCTATGGAGCAGTGTATATGTAGGGTGTATAGTGCTATGGAGCAGTGTATATGTAGGGTGTATAGTGCTATGGAGCAGTGTGTAGGGTGTATAGTGCTATGGAGCAGTGTATGTGTATAGTGCTATGGAGCAGTGTATGTGTATAGTGCTATGGAGCAGTGTGTGTATAGTGCTATGGAGCAGTGTGTGTGTATAGTGCTATGGAACAGTGTATGTGTATAGTGCTATGGAGCAGTGTGTGTGTATAGTGCTATGGAGCAGTGTATGTGTATAGTGCTATGGAGCAGTGTATGTGTGTATAGTGCTATGGAGCAGTGTGTGTGTATAGTGCTATGGAGCAGTGTATGTGTATAGTGCTATGGAGCAGTGTATGTGTATAGTGCTATGGAGCAGTGTGTGTGTATAGTGCTATGGAGCAGTGTATGTGTATAGTGCTATGGAGCAGTGTATATGTAGGGTGTATAGTGCTATGGAGCAGTGTATGTGTATAGTGCTATGGAGCAGTGTGTGTGTATAGTGCTATGGAGCAGTGTATGTGTATAGTGCTATGGAGCAGTGTGTAGGGTGTATAGTGCTATGGAGCAGTGTGTGTATAGTGCTATGGAGCAGTGTGTGTGTATAGTGCTATGGAGCAGTGTATGTGTATAGTGCTATGGAGCAGTGTGTAGGGTGTATAGTGCTATGGAGCAGTGTGTAGGGTGTATAGTGCTATGGAGCAGTGTGTAGGGTGTATAGTGCTATGGAGCAGTGTGTGTTTATAGTGCTATGGAGCAGTGTGTGTATAGTGCTATGGAGCAGTGTGTGTGTATAGTGCTATGGAGCAGTGTATGTGTATAGTGCTATGGAGCAGTGTATATGTAGGGTGTATAGTGCTATGGAGCAGTGTATGTGTATAGTGCTATGGAGCAGTGTGTGTGTATAGTGCTATGGAGCAGTGTATGTGTATAGTGCTATGGAGCAGTGTGTAGGGTGTATAGTGCTATGGAGCAGTGTGTGTATAGTGCTATGGAGCAGTGTGTGTGTATAGTGCTATGGAGCAGTGTATGTGTATAGTGCTATGGAGCAGTGTGTAGGGTGTATAGTGCTATGGAGCAGTGTGTAGGGTGTATAGTGCTATGGAGCAGTGTGTAGGGTGTATAGTGCTATGGAGCAGTGTGTGTTTATAGTGCTATGGAGCAGTGTGTGTATAGTGCTATGGAGCAGTGTGTGTGTATAGTGCTATGGAGCAGTGTATGTGTATAGTGCTATGGAGCAGTGTGTGTGTATAGTGCTATGGAGCAGTGTGTGTATAGTGCTATGGAGCAGTGTGTGTGTATAGTGCTATGGAGCAGTGTATGTGTATAGTGCTATGGAGCAGTGTGTGTGTATAGTGCTATGGAGCAGTGTATGTGTATAGTGCTATGGAGCAGTGTGTGTGTATAGTGCTATGGAGCAGTGTATGTGTATAGTGCTATGGAGCAGTGTATATGTAGGGTGTATAGTGCTATGGAGCAGTGCATGTGTATAGTGCTATGGAGCAGTGTGTGTGTATAGTGCTATGGAGCAGTGTATGTGTATAGTGCTATGGAGCAGTGTGTAGGGTGTATAGTGCTATGGAGCAGTGTGTGTATAGTGCTATGGAGCAGTGTGTGTGTATAGTGCTATGGAGCAGTGTATGTGTATAGTGCTATGGAGCAGTGTGTAGGGTGTATAGTGCTATGGAGCAGTGTGTAGGGTGTATAGTGCTATGGAGCAGTGTGTAGGGTGTATAGTGCTATGGAGCAGTGTGTGTGTATAGTGCTATGGAGCAGTGTGTGTGTATAGTGCTATGGAGCAGTGTATGTGTATAGTGCTATGGAGCAGTGTGTGTGTATAGTGCTATGGAGCAGTGTGTGTGTATAGTGCTATGGAGCAGTGTATGTGTATAGTGCTATGGAGCAGTGTATGTGTATAGTGCTATGGAGCAGTGTGTGTGTATAGTGCTATGGAGCAGTGTATGTGTATAGTGCTATGGAGCAGTGTGTGTGTATAGTGCTATGGAGCAGTGTATGTGTATAGTGCTATGGAGCAGTGTGTGTGTATAGTGCTATGGAGCAGTGTATGTGTATAGTGCTATGGAGCAGTGTGTGTGTATAGTGCTATGGAGCAGTGTGTGTGTATAGTGCTATGGAGCAGTGTGTGTGTATAGTGCTATGGAGCAGTGTATGTGTATAGTGCTATGGAGCAGTGTGTGTGTAGGGTGTATAGTGCTATGGAGCAGTGTATGTGTATAGTGCTATGGAGCAGTGTGTGTGTATAGTGCTATGGAGCAGTGTGTGTGTATAGTGCTATGGAGCAGTGTGTGTGTATAGTGCTATGGAGCAGTGTGTGTGTATAGTGCTATGGAGCAGTGTGTGTGTATAGTGCTATGGAGCAGTGTGTGTGTATAGTGCTATGGAGCAGTGTATGTGTATAGTGCTATGGAGCAGTGTGTGTGTATAGTGCTATGGAGCAGTGTATGTGTATAGTGCTATGGAGCAGTGTATGTGTATGGTGTATAGTGCTATGGAGCAGTGTATATGTAGGGTGTATAGTGCTATGGAGCAGTGTATATGTAGGGTGTATAGTGCTATGGAGCAGTGTGTAGGGTGTATAGTGCTATGGAGCAGTGTATGTGTATAGTGCTATGGAGCAGTGTATGTGTATAGTGCTATGGAGCAGTGTGTGTATAGTGCTATGGAGCAGTGTGTGTGTATAGTGCTATGGAACAGTGTATGTGTATAGTGCTATGGAGCAGTGTGTGTGTATAGTGCTATGGAGCAGTGTATGTGTATAGTGCTATGGAGCAGTGTATGTGTATAGTGCTATGGAGCAGTGTGTGTGTATAGTGCTATGGAGCAGTGTATGTGTATAGTGCTATGGAGCAGTGTATGTGTATAGTGCTATGGAGCAGTGTGTGTGTATAGTGCTATGGAGCAGTGTATGTGTATAGTGCTATGGAGCAGTGTATATGTAGGGTGTATAGTGCTATGGAGCAGTGTATGTGTATAGTGCTATGGAGCAGTGTGTGTGTATAGTGCTATGGAGCAGTGTATGTGTATAGTGCTATGGAGCAGTGTGTAGGGTGTATAGTGCTATGGAGCAGTGTGTGTATAGTGCTATGGAGCAGTGTGTGTGTATAGTGCTATGGAGCAGTGTATGTGTATAGTGCTATGGAGCAGTGTGTAGGGTGTATAGTGCTATGGAGCAGTGTGTAGGGTGTATAGTGCTATGGAGCAGTGTGTAGGGTGTATAGTGCTATGGAGCAGTGTGTGTTTATAGTGCTATGGAGCAGTGTGTGTATAGTGCTATGGAGCAGTGTGTGTGTATAGTGCTATGGAGCAGTGTATGTGTATAGTGCTATGGAGCAGTGTGTGTGTATAGTGCTATGGAGCAGTGTATGTGTATAGTGCTATGGAGCAGTGTATATGTAGGGTGTATAGTGCTATGGAGCAGTGTGTGTGTATAGTGCTATGGAGCAGTGTGTGTGTATAGTGCTATGGAGCAGTGTATGTGTATAGTGCTATGGAGCAGTGTGTGTGTAGGGTGTATAGTGCTATGGAGCAGTGTATGTCTATAGTGCTATGGAGCAGTGTGTGTGTATAGTGCTATGGAGCAGTGTGTGTGTATAGTGCTATGGAGCAGTGTGTGTGTATAGTGCTATGGAGCAGTGTGTGTGTATAGTGCTATGGAGCAGTGTGTGTGTATAGTGCTATGGAGCAGTGTATGTGTATAGTGCTATGGAGCAGTGTGTGTGTATAGTGCTATGGGGCAGTATATGTGTATAGTGCTATGGAGCAGTGTGTGTGTATAGTGCTATGGAGCAGTGTATGTGTATAGTGCTATGGAGCAGTGTGTGTGTATGGTGTATAGTGCTATGGAGCAGTGTATATGTAGGGTGTATAGTGCTATGGAGCAGTGTATATGTAGGGTGTATAGTGCTATGGAGCAGTGTATGTGTATAGTGCTATGGAGCAGTGTGTGTGTATAGTGCTATGGAGCAGTGTGTGTGTATAGTGCTATGGAGCAGTGTGTGTGTATAGTACTATGGAGCAGTGTGTGTGTATAGTGCTATGGAGCAGTGTATGTGTATAGTGCTATGGAGCAGTGTGTGTGTATAGTGCTATGGAGCAGTGTATGTGTATAGTGCTATGGAGCAGTGTATGTGTATAGTGCTATGGAGCAGTGTGTGTGTATGGTGTATAGTGCTATGGAGCAGTGTATATGTAGGGTGTATAGTGCTATGGAGCAGTGTGTGTGTAGGGTGTATAGTGCTATGGAGCAGTGTATGTGTATAGTGCTATGGAGCAGTGTATGTGTATAGTGCTATGGAGCAGTGTGTGTGTATAGTGCTATGGAGCAGTGTGTGTGTATAGTGATATGGAGCAGTGTGTGTGTATAGTGCTATGGAGCAGTGTGTGTGTATAGTGCTATGGAGCAGTGTATGTGTATAGTGCTATGGAGCAGTGTGTGTGTATGGTGTATAGTGCTATGGAGCAGTGTATATGTAGGGTGTATAGTGCTATGGAGCAGTGTATATGTAGGGTGTATAGTGCTATGGAGCAGTGTATATGTAGGGTGTATAGTGCTATGGAGCAGTGTATATGTAGGGTGTATAGTGCTATGGAGCAGTGTATGTGTATAGTGCTATGGAGCAGTGTATGTGTATAGTGCTATGGAGCAGTGTATGTGTATAGTGCTATGGAGCAGTGTGTGTATAGTGCTATGGAGCAGTGTGTGTGTATAGTGCTATGGAGCAGTGTATGTGTATAGTGCTATGGAGCAGTGTGTGTATAGTGCTATGGAGCAGTGTGTGTGTATAGTGCTATGGAGCAGTGTATGTGTATAGTGCTATGGAGCAGTGTGTGTGTATAGTGCTATGGAGCAGTGTGTGTGTATAGTGCTATGGAGCAGTGTATGTGTATAGTGCTATGGAGCAGTGTGTGTGTATAGTGCTATGGAGCAGTGTATGTGTATAGTGCTATGGAGCAGTGTGTGTGTATAGTGCTATGGAGCAGTGTGTGTGTATAGTGCTATGGAGCAGTGTGTGTGTATAGTGCTATGGAGCAGTGTATGTGTATAGTGCTATGGAGCAGTGTGTGTGTAGGGTGTATAGTGCTATGGAGCAGTGTATGTGTATAGTGCTATGGAGCAGTGTGTGTGTATAGTGCTATGGAGCAGTGTGTGTGTATAGTGCTATGGAGCAGTGTATGTGTATAGTGCTATGGAGCAGTGTATATGTAGGGTGTATAGTGCTATGGAGCAGTGTGTGTGTATAGTGCTATGGAGCAGTGTGTGTGTATAGTGCTATGGAGCAGTGTATGTGTATAGTGCTATGGAGCAGTGTGTGTGTAGGGTGTATAGTGCTATGGAGCAGTGTATGTCTATAGTGCTATGGAGCAGTGTGTGTGTATAGTGCTATGGAGCAGTGTGTGTGTATAGTGCTATGGAGCAGTGTGTGTGTATAGTGCTATGGAGCAGTGTGTGTGTATAGTGCTATGGAGCAGTGTGTGTGTATAGTGCTATGGAGCAGTGTATGTGTATAGTGCTATGGAGCAGTGTGTGTGTATAGTGCTATGGGGCAGTATATGTGTATAGTGCTATGGAGCAGTGTGTGTGTATAATGCTATGGAGCAGTGTATGTGTATAGTGCTATGGAGCAGTGTGTGTGTATGGTGTATAGTGCTATGGAGCAGTGTATATGTAGGGTGTATAGTGCTATGGAGCAGTGTATATGTAGGGTGTATAGTGCTATGGAGCAGTGTATGTGTATAGTGCTATGGAGCAGTGTGTGTGTATAGTGCTATGGAGCAGTGTGTGTGTATAGTGCTATGGAGCAGTGTGTGTGTATAGTACTATGGAGCAGTGTGTGTGTATAGTGCTATGGAGCAGTGTATGTGTATAGTGCTATGGAGCAGTGTGTGTGTATAGTGCTATGGAGCAGTGTATGTGTATAGTGCTATGGAGCAGTGTATGTGTATAGTGCTATGGAGCAGTGTGTGTGTATGGTGTATAGTGCTATGGAGCAGTGTATATGTAGGGTGTATAGTGCTATGGAGCAGTGTGTGTGTAGGGTGTATAGTGCTATGGAGCAGTGTATGTGTATAGTGCTATGGAGCAGTGTATGTGTATAGTGCTATGGAGCAGTGTGTGTGTATAGTGCTATGGAGCAGTGTGTGTGTATAGTGATATGGAGCAGTGTGTGTGTATAGTGCTATGGAGCAGTGTGTGTGTATAGTGCTATGGAGCAGTGTATGTGTATAGTGCTATGGAGCAGTGTGTGTGTATGGTGTATAGTGCTATGGAGCAGTGTGTAGGGTGTATAGTGCTATGGAGCAGTGTATATGTAGGGTGTATAGTGCTATGGAGCAGTGTATATGTAGGGTGTATAGTGCTATGGAGCAGTGTATATGTAGGGTGTATAGTGCTATGGAGCAGTGTATGTGTATAGTGCTATGGAGCAGTGTATGTGTATAGTGCTATGGAGCAGTGTATGTGTATAGTGCTATGGAGCAGTGTGTGTGTATAGTGCTATGGAGCAGTGTGTGTGTATAGTGCTATGGAGCAGTGTGTGTGTATAGTGCTATGGAGCAGTGTGTGTGTATAGTGCTATGGAGCAGTGTATGTGTATAGTGCTATGGAGCAGTGTGTGTGTATAGTGCTATGGGGCAGTATATGTGTATAGTGCTATGGAGCAGTGTGTGTGTATAGTGCTATGGAGCAGTGTATGTGTATGGTGTATAGTGCTATGGAGCAGTGTATATGTAGGGTGTATAGTGCTATGGAGCAGTGTATATGTAGGGTGTATAGTGCTATGGAGTAGTGTATGTGTATAGTGCTATGGAGCAGTGTGTGTGTATAGTGCTATGGAGCAGTGTGTGTGTATAGTGCTATGGAGCAGTGTGTGTGTATAGTACTATGGAGCAGTGTGTGTGTATAGTGCTATGGAGCAGTGTATGTGTATAGTGCTATGGAGCAGTGTGTGTGTATAGTGCTATGGAGCAGTGTATGTGTATAGTGCTATGGAGCAGTGTATGTGTATAGTGCTATGGAGCAGTGTGTGTGTATGGTGTATAGTGCTATGGAGCAGTGTATATGTAGGGTGTATAGTGCTATGGAGCAGTGTGTGTGTAGGGTGTATAGTGCTATGGAGCAGTGTATGTGTATAGTGCTATGGAGCAGTGTATGTGTATAGTGCTATGGAGCAGTGTGTGTGTAGGGTGTATAGTGCTATGGAGCAGTGTATGTGTATAGTGCTATGGAGCAGTGTGTGTGTATAGTGCTATGGAGCAGTGTATGTGTATAGTGCTATGGAGCAGTGTATGTGTATAGTGCTATGGAGCAGTGTGTGTGTATAGTGCTATGGAGCAGTGTATATGTAGGGTGTTTAGTGCTATGGAGCAGTGTATATGTAGGGTGTATAGTGCTATGGAGCAGTGTGTAGGGTGTATAGTGCTATGGAGCAGTGTATGTGTATAGTGCTATGGAGCAGTGTATGTGTATAGTGCTATGGAGCAGTGTGTGTATAGTGCTATGGAGCAGTGTGTGTGTATAGTGCTATGGAACAGTGTATGTGTATAGTGCTATGGAGCAGTGTGTGTGTATAGTGCTATGGAGCAGTGTATGTGTATAGTGCTATGGAGCAGTGTATGTGTATAGTGCTATGGAGCAGTGTGTGTGTATAGTGCTATGGAGCAGTGTATGTGTATAGTGCTATGGAGCAGTGTATGTGTATAGTGCTATGGAGCAGTGTGTGTGTATAGTGCTATGGAGCAGTGTATGTGTATAGTGCTATGGAGCAGTGTATATGTAGGGTGTATAGTGCTATGGAGCAGTGTATGTGTATAGTGCTATGGAGCAGTGTGTGTGTATAGTGCTATGGAGCAGTGTATGTGTATAGTGCTATGGAGCAGTGTGTAGGGTGTATAGTGCTATGGAGCAGTGTGTGTATAGTGCTATGGAGCAGTGTGTGTGTATAGTGCTATGGAGCAGTGTATGTGTATAGTGCTATGGAGCAGTGTGTAGGGTGTATAGTGCTATGGAGCAGTGTGTAGGGTGTATAGTGCTATGGAGCAGTGTGTGTGTATAGTGCTATGGAGCAGTGTGTGTTTATAGTGCTATGGAGCAGTGTGTGTATAGTGCTATGGAGCAGTGTGTGTGTATAGTGCTATGGAGCAGTGTATGTGTATAGTGCTATGGAGCAGTGTGTGTGTATAGTGCTATGGAGCAGTGTGTGTATAGTGCTATGGAGCAGTGTGTGTGTATAGTGCTATGGAGCAGTGTATGTGTATAGTGCTATGGAGCAGTGTGTGTGTATAGTGCTATGGAGCAGTGTGTGCTATGTGCTATGGGAGTGCTATGCAGTGTGTGTGTATAGTGCTATGGAGCAGTGTATGTGTATAGTGCTATGGAGCAGTGTGTGTGTAGGGTGTATAGTGCTATGGAGCAGTGTATGTGTATAGTGCTATGGAGCAGTGTGTGTGTATAGTGCTATGGAGCAGTGTGTGTGTATAGTGCTATGGAGCAGTGTGTGTGTATAGTGCTATGGAGCAGTGTGTGTGTATAGTGCTATGGAGCAGTGTGTGTGTATAGTGCTATGGAGCAGTGTGTGTGTATAGTGCTATGGAGCAGTGTATGTGTATAGTGCTATGGAGCAGTGTGTGTGTATAGTGCTATGGAGCAGTGTATGTGTATAGTGCTATGGAGCAGTGTGTGTATAGTGCTATGGAGCAGTGTGTGTGTATAGTGCTATGGAACAGTGTATGTGTATAGTGCTATGGAGCAGTGTGTGTGTATAGTGCTATGGAGCAGTGTATGTGTATAGTGCTATGGAGCAGTGTATGTGTATAGTGCTATGGAGCAGTGTGTAGGGTGTATAGTGCTATGGAGCAGTGTATATGTAGGGTGTATAGTGCTATGGAGCAGTGTGTAGGGTGTATAGTGCTATGGAGCAGTGTATGTGTATAGTGCTATGGAGCAGTGTATGTGTATAGTGCTATGGAGCAGTGTGTGTATAGTGCTATGGAGCAGTGTGTGTGTATAGTGCTATGGAACAGTGTATGTGTATAGTGCTATGGAGCAGTGTGTGTGTATAGTGCTATGGAGCAGTGTATGTGTATAGTGCTATGGAGCAGTGTATGTGTATAGTGCTATGGAGCAGTGTGTGTGTATAGTGCTATGGAGCAGTGTATGTGTATAGTGCTATGGAGCAGTGTATGTGTATAGTGCTATGGAGCAGTGTGTGTGTATAGTGCTATGGAGCAGTGTATGTGTATAGTGCTATGGAGCAGTGTATATGTAGGGTGTATAGTGCTATGGAGCAGTGTATGTGTATAGTGCTATGGAGCAGTGTGTGTGTATAGTGCTATGGAGCAGTGTATGTGTATAGTGCTATGGAGCAGTGTGTAGGGTGTATAGTGCTATGGAGCAGTGTGTGTATAGTGCTATGGAGCAGTGTGTGTGTATAGTGCTATGGAGCAGTGTATGTGTATAGTGCTATGGAGCAGTGTATGTGTATAGTGCTATGGAGCAGTGTGTGTGTATAGTGCTATGGAGCAGTGTATGTGTATAGTGCTATGGAGCAGTGTATGTGTATAGTGCTATGGAGCAGTGTGTGTGTATAGTGCTATGGAGCAGTGTGTGTGTATAGTGATATGGAGCAGTGTGTGTGTATAGTGCTATGGATCAGTGTGTGTGTATAGTGCTATGGAGCAGTGTATGTGTATAGTGCTATGGAGCAGTGTGTGTGTAGGGTGTATAGTGCTATGGAGCAGTGTATGTGTATAGTGCTATGGAGCAGTGTGTGTGTATAGTGCTATGGAGCAGTGTATGTGTATAGTGCTATGGAGCAGTGTGTGTGTATAGTGCTATGGAGCAGTGTATGTGTATAGTGCTATGGAGCAGTGTGTGTGTATAGTGCTATGGAGCAGTGTGTGTGTAGGGTGTATAGTGCTATGGAGCAGTGTGTGTGTATAGTGCTATGGAGCAGTGTGTGTGTATAGTGCTATGGAGCAGTGTATGTGTATAGTGCTATGGAGCAGTGTATGTGTATAGTGCTATGGAGCAGTGTGTGTGTATAGTGCTATGGAGCAGTGTGTGTGTATAGTGCTATGGAGCAGTGTATATGTAGGGTGTATAGTGCTATGGAGCAGTGTATGTGTATAGTGCTATGGAGCAGTGTGTGTGTATAGTGCTATGGAGCAGTGTATGTGTATAGTGCTATGGAGCAGTGTGTAGGGTGTATAGTGCTATGGAGCAGTGTGTAGGGTGTATAGTGCTATGGAGCAGTGTGTGTGTATAGTGCTATGGAGCAGTGTGTGTTTATAGTGCTATGGAGCAGTGTGTGTATAGTGCTATGGAGCAGTGTGTGTGTATAGTGCTATGGAGCAGTGTATGTGTATAGTGCTATGGAGCAGTGTGTGTGTATAGTGCTATGGAGCAGTGTGTGTATAGTGCTATGGAGCAGTGTGTGTGTATAGTGCTATGGAGCAGTGTATGTGTATAGTGCTATGGAGCAGTGTGTGTGTATAGTGCTATGGAGCAGTGTATGTGTATAGTGCTATGGAGCAGTGTGTGTGTATAGTGCTATGGAGCAGTGTATGTGTATAGTGCTATGGAGCAGTGTGTGTGTAGGGTGTATAGTGCTATGGAGCAGTGTATGTGTATAGTGCTATGGAGCAGTGTGTGTGTATAGTGCTATGGAGCAGTGTGTGTGTATAGTGCTATGGAGCAGTGTGTGTGTATAGTGCTATGGAGCAGTGTGTGTGTATAGTGCTATGGAGCAGTGTGTGTGTATAGTGTGCTATGGAGCAGTGTGTGTGTATAGTGCTATGGAGCAGTGTGTGTGTATAGTGCTATGGAGCAGTGTGTGTGTATAGTGCTATGGAGCAGTGTGTGTGTATAGTGCTATGGAGCAGTGTATGTGTATAGTGCTATGGAGCAGTGTGTGTGTATAGTGCTATGGAGCAGTGTATGTGTATAGTGCTATGGAGCAGTGTATATGTAGGGTGTATAGTGCTATGGAGCAGTGTATATGTAGGGTGTATAGTGCTATGGAGCAGTGTGTAGGGTGTATAGTGCTATGGAGCAGTGTATGTGTATAGTGCTATGGAGCAGTGTATGTGTATAGTGCTATGGAGCAGTGTGTGTATAGTGCTATGGAGCAGTGTGTGTGTATAGTGCTATGGAACAGTGTATGTGTATAGTGCTATGGAGCAGTGTGTGTGTATAGTGCTATGGAGCAGTGTATGTGTATAGTGCTATGGAGCAGTGTATGTGTATAGTGCTATGGAGCAGTGTGTGTGTATAGTGCTATGGAGCAGTGTATGTGTATAGTGCTATGGAGCAGTGTATGTGTATAGTGCTATGGAGCAGTGTGTGTGTATAGTGCTATGGAGCAGTGTATGTGTATAGTGCTATGGAGCAGTGTATATGTAGGGTGTATAGTGCTATGGAGCAGTGTATGTGTATAGTGCTATGGAGCAGTGTGTGTGTATAGTGCTATGGAGCAGTGTATGTGTATAGTGCTATGGAGCAGTGTGTAGGGTGTATAGTGCTATGGAGCAGTGTGTGTATAGTGCTATGGAGCAGTGTGTGTGTATAGTGCTATGGAGCAGTGTATGTGTATAGTGCTATGGAGCAGTGTGTAGGGTGTATAGTGCTATGGAGCAGTGTGTAGGGTGTATAGTGCTATGGAGCAGTGTGTGTATAGTGCTATGGAGCAGTGTGTGTGTATAGTGCTATGGAGCAGTGTATGTGTATAGTGCTATGGAGCAGTGTATGTGTATAGTGCTATGGAGCAGTGTGTGTGTATAGTGCTATGGAGCAGTGTATGTGTATAGTGCTATGGAGCAGTGTATGTGTATAGTGCTATGGAGCAGTGTGTGTGTATAGTGCTATGGAGCAGTGTGTGTGTATAGTGATATGGAGCAGTGTGTGTGTATAGTGCTATGGATCAGTGTGTGTGTATAGTGCTATGGAGCAGTGTGTGTGTATAGTGCTATGGAGCAGTGTATGTGTATAGTGCTATGGAGCAGTGTGTGTGTAGGGTGTATAGTGCTATGGAGCAGTGTATGTGTATAGTGCTATGGAGCAGTGTGTGTGTATAGTGCTATGGAGCAGTGTATGTGTATAGTGCTATGGAGCAGTGTGTGTGTATAGTGCTATGGAGCAGTGTATGTGTATAGTGCTATGGAGCAGTGTGTGTGTATAGTGCTATGGAGCAGTGTGTGTGTAGGGTGTATAGTGCTATGGAGCAGTGTGTGTGTATAGTGCTATGGAGCAGTGTGTGTGTATAGTGCTATGGAGCAGTGTATGTGTATAGTGCTATGGAGCAGTGTATGTGTATAGTGCTATGGAGCAGTGTGTGTGTATAGTGCTATGGAGCAGTGTGTGTGTATAGTGCTATGGAGCAGTGTGTGTGTATAGTGCTATGGAGCAGTGTGTGTGTATAGTGCTATGGAGCAGTGTGTGTGTATAGTGCTATGGAGCAGTGTGTAGGGTGTATAGTGCTATGGAGCAGTGTGTGTGTATAGTGCTATGGAGCAGTGTATGTGTATAGTGCTATGGAGCAGTGTGTAGGGTGTATAGTGCTATGGAGCAGTGTGTGTGTATAGTGCTATGGAGCAGTGTGTGTGTATAGTGCTATGGAGCAGTGTATGTGTATAGTGCTATGGAGCAGTGTGTGTGTATAGTGCTATGGAGCAGTGTATGTGTATAGTGCTATGGAGCAGTGTGTGTGTATAGTGCTATGGAGCAGTGTATGTGTATAGTGCTATGGAGCAGTGTGTGTGTATAGTGCTATGGAGCAGTGTGTGTGTATAGTGCTATGGAGCAGTGTGTGTGTATAGTGCTATGGAGCAGTGTATGTGTATAGTGCTATGGAGCAGTGTGTGTGTAGGGTGTATAGTGCTATGGAGCAGTGTATGTGTATAGTGCTATGGAGCAGTGTGTGTGTATAGTGCTATGGAGCAGTGTGTGTGTATAGTGCTATGGAGCAGTGTGTGTGTATAGTGCTATGGAGCAGTGTGTGTGTATAGTGCTATGGAGCAGTGTGTGTGTATAGTGCTATGGAGCAGTGTGTGTGTATAGTGCTATGGAGCAGTGTGTGTGTGTATAGTGCTATGGAGCAGTGTGTGTGTATAGTGCTATGGAGCAGTGTATGTGTATAGTGCTATGGAGCAGTGTGTGTGTATAGTGCTATGGAGCAGTGTGTGTGTAGGGTGTATAGTGCTATGGAGCAGTGTGTGTGTATAGTGCTATGGAGCAGTGTATGTGTATAGTGCTATGGAGCAGTGTGTGTGTATAGTGCTATGGAGCAGTGTGTGTGTATAGTGCTATGGAGCAGTGTGTGTGTATAGTGCTATGGAGCAGTGTATGTGTATAGTGCTATGGAGCAGTGTATGTGTATAGTGCTATGGAGCAGTGTGTGTGTATAGTGCTATGGAGCAGTGTGTGTGTATAGTGCTATGGAGCAGTGTGTGTGTATAGTGCTATGGAGCAGTGTGTGTGTATAGTGCTATGGAGCAGTGTGTGTGTATAGTGCTATGGAGCAGTGTGTGTGTATAGTGCTATGGAGCAGTGTGTAGGGTGTATACTGCTATGGAGCAGTGTGTAGGGTGTATAGTGCTATGGAGCAGTGTATGTGTATAGTGCTATGGAGCAGTGTGTAGGGTGTATAGTGCTATGGAGCAGTGTGTGTGTATAGTGCTATGGAGCAGTGTATGTGTATAGTGCTATGGAGCAGTGTATGTGTATAGTGCTATGGAGCAGTGTATGTGTATAGTGCTATGGAGCAGTGTGTGTGTATAGTGCTATGGAGCAGTGTATGTGTATAGTGCTATGGAGCAGTGTGTGTGTATAGTGCTATGGAGCAGTGTGTGTAGGGTGTATAGTGCTATGGAGCAGTGTATGTGTATAGTGCTATGGAGCCGTGTGTGTGTATGGTGTATAGTGCTATGGAGCAGTGTGTGTGTATGGTGTATAGTGCTATGGAGCAGTGTGTGTGTATGGTGTATAGTGCTATGGAGCAGTGTATGTGTATAGTGCTATGGAGCCGTGTGTGTGTATGGTGTATAGTGCTATGGAGCAGTGTGTGTATGGTGTATAGTGCTATGGAGCAGTGTGTGTGTATGGTGTATAGTGCTATGGAGCAGTGTGTGTATGGTGTATAGTGCTATGGAGCAGTGTGTGTGTATGGTGTATAGTGCTATGGAGCAGTGTGTGTGTGTATGGTGTATAGTGCTATGGAGCAGTGTGTGTATGGTGTATAGTGCTATGCAGCCGTGTGTGTGTATAGTGCTATGGAGCAGTGTGTGTGTGTAGGGTGTATAGTGCTATGCAGCAGTGTGTGTGTGTAGGGTGTATAGTGCTATGGAGCAGTGTGTGTGTAAGGTGTATAGTGCTATGGAGCAGTGTGTGTGTATGGTGTATAGTGCTATGGAGCAGTGTGTGTGTAAGGTGTATAGTGCTATGGAGCAGTGTGTGTGTGTAGGGTGTATAGTGCTATGGAGCAGTGTGTGTGTGTAAGGTGTATAGTGCTATGGAGCAGTGTGTGTGTATGGTGTATAGTGCTATGCAGCAGTATGTGTGTATGGTGTATAGTGCTATGCAGCAGTGTGTGTGTATGGTGTATAGTGCTATGGAGCAGTGTGTGTGTATGGTGTATAGTGCTATGGAGCAGTGTGTGTATAGTGCTATGGAGCAGTGTGTGTATAGTGCTATGGAGCAGTGTGTGTATAGTGCAATGGAGCAGTGTGTGTAGGGTGTATAGTGCTATGGAGCAGTGTGTGTAGGGTGTATAGTGCTATGGAGCAGTGTGTGTGTATGGTGTATAGTGCTATGGAGCAGTGTGTGTGTATAGTGCTATGGATCAGTGTGTGTGTGTGTAGGGTGTATAGTGCTATGCAGTAGTGTATGGTGTATAGTGCTATGGAGCAGTGTGTGTGTAGGGTGTATAGTGCTATGGAGCAGTGTGTGTAGTCTATGGATCAGTGTGTGTGTATGGTGTATAGTGCTATGGAGCAGTGTGTGTAGGGTGTATAGTGCTATGGAGCAGTGTGTGTGTATGGTGTATAGTGCTATGGAGCAGTGTGTGTGTATGGTGTATAGTGCTATGGAGCAGTGTGTGTATAGTGCTATGGAGCAGTGTGTGTATAGTGCTATGGAGCAGTGTGTGTAGGGTGTATAGTGCTATGGAGCAGTGTGTGTGTATGGTGTATAGTGCTATGGAGCAGTGTGTGTATAGTGCTATGGAGCAGTGTGTGTGTATAGTGCTATGGAGAAGTGTATGTGTATAGTGCTATGGAGCAGTGTGTGTGTATAGTGCTATGGAGCAGTGTGTGTGTATGGTGTATAGTGCTATGGAGCAGTGTGTGTGTATGGTGTATAGTGCTATGGAGCAGTGTGTGTATAGTGCTATGGAGCAGTGTGTGTATGGTGTATAGTGCTATGGAGCAGTGTGTGTGTATGGTGTATAGTGCTATGGAGCAGTGTGTGTGTGTATGGTGTATAGTGCTATGGAGCAGTGTGTGTATGGTGTATAGTGCTATGCAGCCGTGTGTGTGTATAGTGCTATGGAGCAGTGTGTGTGTGTAGGGTGTATAGTGCTATGCAGCAGTGTGTGTGTGTATGGTGTATAGTGCTATGGAGCAGTGTGTGTGTAAGGTGTATAGTGCTATGGAGCAGTGTGTGTGTAAGGTGTATAGTGCTATGGAGCAGTGTGTGTGTGTAGGGTGTATAGTGCTATGGAGCAGTGTGTGTGTGTAAGGTGTATAGTGCTATGGAGCAGTGTGTGTGTATGGTGTATAGTGCTATGCAGCAGTATGTGTGTATGGTGTATAGTGCTATGCAGCAGTGTGTGTGTATGGTGTATAGTGCTATGGAGCAGTGTGTGTGTATGGTGTATAGTGCTATGGAGCAGTGTGTGTATAGTGCTATGGAGCAGTGTGTGTATAGTGCTATGGAGCAGTGTGTGTAGGGTGTATAGTGCTATGGAGCAGTGTGTGTAGGGTGTATAGTGCTATGGAGCAGTGTGTGTGTATGGTGTATAGTGCTATGGAGCAGTGTGTGTGTATAGTGCTATGGATCAGTGTGTGTGTGTGTAGGGTGTATAGTGCTATGGAGCAGTGTGTGTGTATGGTGTATAGTGCTATGGAGCAGTGTGTGTGTATGGTGTATAGTGCTATGGAGCAGTGTGTGTGTATGGTGTATAGTGCTATGGAGCAGTGTGTGTGTATAGTGCTATGGAGCAGTGTGTGTAGGGTGTATAGTGCTATGGAGCAGTGTGTGTAGGGTGTATAGTGCTATGGAGCAGTGTATGTGTATAGTGCTATGGAGCAGTGTGTAGGGTGTATAGTGCTATGGAGCAGTGTGTAGGGTGTATTGTGCTATGGAGCAGTGTGTAGGGTGTATAGTGCTATGGAGCAGTGTGTAGGGTGTATAGTGCTATGGAGCAGTGTGTGTGTATAGTGCTATGGAGCAGTGTGTGTGTATAGTGCTATTGAGCAGTGTATGTGTATAGTGCTATGGAGCAGTGTATGTGTATAGTGCTATGGAGCAGTGTGTGTGTATGGTGTATAGTGCTATGGAGCAGTGTGTGTGTATGGTGTATAGTGCTATGGAGCAGTGTGTGTGTGTATGGTGTATAGTGCTATGGAGCAGTGTGTGTGTGTATGGTGTATAGTGCTATGGAGCAGTGTGTGTGTATGGTGTATAGTGCTATGGAGCAGTGTGTGTATGGTGTATAGTGCTATGGAGCAGTGTGTGTGTATGGTGTATAGTGCTATGGAGCAGTGTGTGTGTGTATGGTGTATAGTGCTATGCAGCCGTGTGTGTGTATAGTGCTATGGAGCAGTGTGTGTGTGTAGGGTGTATAGTGCTATGCAGCAGTGTGTGTGTGTAGGGTGTATAGTGCTATGGAGCAGTGTGTGTGTAAGGTGTATAGTGCTATGGAGCAGTGTGTGTGTATGGTGTATAGTGCTATGGAGCAGTGTGTGTGTAAGGTGTATAATGCTATGGAGCAGTGTGTGTGTAAGGTGTATAGTGCTATGGAGCAGTGTGTGTGTGTAGGGTGTATAGTGCTATGGAGCAGTGTGTGTGTGTAAGGTGTATAGTGCTATGGAGCAGTGTGTGTGTATGGTGTATAGTGCTATGCAGCAGTATGTGTGTATGGTGTATAGTGCTATGCAGCAGTGTGTGTGTATGGTGTATAGTGCTATGGAGCAGTGTGTGTGTATGGTGTATAGTGCTATGGAGCAGTGTGTGTATAGTGCTATGGAGCAGTGTGTGTATAGTGCTATGGAGCAGTGTGTGTATAGTGCTATGGAGCAGTGTGTGTAGGGTGTATAGTGCTATGGAGCAGTGTGTGTAGGGTGTATAGTGCTATGGAGCAGTGTGTGTGTATAGTGCTATGGATCAGTGTGTGTGTGTGTAGGGTGTATAGTGCTATGCAGTAGTGTATGGTGTATAGTGCTATGGAGCAGTGTGTGTGTAGGGTGTATAGTGCTATGGAGCAGTGTGTGTAGTCTATGGATCAGTGTGTGTGTATGGTGTATAGTGCTATGGAGCAGTGTGTGTAGGGTGTATAGTGCTATGGAGCAGTGTGTGTGTATGGTGTATAGTGCTATGGAGCAGTGTGTGTGTATGGTGTATAGTGCTATGGAGCAGTGTGTGTATAGTGCTATGGAGCAGTGTGTGTATAGTGCTATGGAGCAGTGTGTGTAGGGTGTATAGTGCTATGGAGCAGTGTGTGTGTATGGTGTATAGTGCTATGGAGCAGTGTGTGTATAGTGCTATGGAGCAGTGTGTGTATAGTGCTATGGAGCAGTGTGTGTAGGGTGTATAGTGCTATGGAGCAGTGTGTGTGTATGGTGTATAGTGCTATGGAGCAGTGTGTGTATAGTGCTATGGAGCAGTGTGTGTATAGTGCTATGGAGCAGTGTGTGTAGGGTGTATAGTGCTATGGAGCAGTGTGTGTAGGGTGTATAGTGCTATGGAGCAGTGTGTGTATAGGGTGTATAGTGCAATGGAGCAGTGTGTGTGTGGTGTATAGTGCTATGGAGCAGTGTGTGTGTATGGTGTATAGTGCTATGGAGCAGTGTGTGTGTAGGGTGTATAGTGCTATGGATCAGTGTGTGTGTGTGTAGGGTGTATAGTGCTATGGAGCAGTGTGTGTGTATAGTGCTATGGAGCAGTGTGTGTGTAGGGTGTATAGTGCTATGCAGTAGTGTATGGAGCAGTGTGTGTGTAGGGTGTATAGTGCTATGGAGCAGTGTGTGTGTGTATAGTGCTATGGAGCAGTGTGTGTGTATGGTGTATAGTGCTATGGAGCAGTGTGTGTGTATGGTGTATAGTGCTATGGAGCAGTGTGTGTGTATGGTGTATAGTGCTATGGAGCAGTGTGTGTGTATAGTGCTATGGAGCAGTGTGTGTAGGGTGTATAGTGCTATGGAGCAGTGTGTGTGTATGGTGTATAGTGCTATGGAGCAGTGTGTGTAGGGTGTATAGTGCTATGCAGCAGCATGTGTGTATGGTGTATAGTGCTATGGAGCAGTGTGTGTGTATAGTGCTATGGAGCAGTGTGTGTAGGGTGTATAGTGCTATGCAGCAGTATGTGTGTATGGTGTATAGTGCTATGGAGCAGTGTGGGTGTATAGTGCTATGGAGCAGTATGTGTGTATGGTGTATAGTGCTATGGATCAGTGTGTGTGTAAGGTGTATAGGGCTATGGAGCTGTGTGTAGGGTGTATAGTACTATGCAGCAGTATGTGTGTATGGTGTATAGTGCTATGCAGCAGTGTGTGTGTAGGGTGTATAGTGCTATGGAGCAGTGTGTGTGTATAGTGCTATGGAGCAGTGTGTGTGTATAGTGCTATGGAGCAGTGTATATGTAGGGTGTATAGTGCTATGCAGTAGTGTGTGGTGTATAGTGCTATGGAGCAGTGTGTGTGTATAGTGCTATGGAGCAGTGTGTGTGTATAGTGCTATGGAGCAGTGTATATGTAGGGTGTATAGTGCTATGGAGCAGTGTGTGGTGTATAGTGCTATGGAGCAGTGTGTGTGTATAGTGCTATGGAGCAGTGTATATGTAGGGTGTATAGTGCTATGGAGCAGTGTGTGTGTATGGTGTATAGTGCTATGGAGCAGTGTGTGTGTATAGTGCTATGGAGCAGTGTGTGTAGGGTGTATAGTGCTATGGAGCAGTGTGTGTGTATGGTGTATAGTGCTATGGAGCAGTGTGTGTGTATGGTGTATAGTGCTATGGAGCAGTGTGTGTGTATAGTGCTATGGAGCAGTGTGTGTAGGGTGTATAGTGCTATGCAGCAGCATGTGTGTATGGTGTATAGTGCTATGGAGCAGTGTGTGTGTATAGTGCTATGGAGCAGTGTGTGTAGGGTGTATAGTGCTATGCAGCAGCATGTGTGTATGGTGTATAGTGCTATGGAGCAGTGTGTGTGTATAGTGCTATGGAGCAGTGTGTGTAGGGTGTATAGTGCTATGCAGCAGCATGTGTGTATGGTGTATAGTGCTATGGAGCAGTGTGTGTGTATAGTGCTATGGAGCAGTGTGTGTAGGGTGTATAGTGCTATGCAGCAGTATGTGTGTATGGTGTATAGTGCTATGGAGCAGTGTGTGTATATGGTGTATAGTGCTATGGAGCAGTGTGTGTGTATAGTGCTATGGAGCAGTGTGTGTGTAGGGTGATTAGTGCTATAGTGCTATGGAGCAGTGTGTATGGTGTATAGTGCTATGGAGCAGTGTGTGTGTATTGTGCTATGGAGCAGTGTGTGTGTAGGGTGTATAGTGCAATGGAGCAGTGTGTGTGTATGGTGTATAGTGCTATGGAGCAGTGTGTGTTTAGTGCTATGGAGCAGTGTGTGTAGGGTGTATAGTGCTATGGAGCAGTGTGTGTGTATGGTGTATAGTGCTATGGAGCAGTGTGTGTAGGGTGTATAGTGCTATGGAGCAGTGTGTGTGTATGGTGTATAGTGCTATGGAGCAGTGTGTGTATAGTGCTATGGAGCAGTGTGTGTGTAGGGTGTATAGTGCTATGTATGGAGCAGTGTGTGTGTGTAATGTTATGCTGCTGTGTGCTGTCTGTGTGTAAGAGCCAGGGGTCTCTACCTCTCTCTTTCCCCCCAGACCTCAGCAGAGCTTCACGTCATGTCTGTCACCTTTCCTCTGGCCACAAAGCTGCCCATTATAGACAGGGCTCAGTGACCAGAGCAGACCCTTACCAGCACCCCTCCGCCTTTCTCCTTCACAGAGCTCTACCCTTCTCCTGCTGCCCCCCTATGTTTCCAGTGTGATTGTGAATATGTCCTAGCTGGTCCAGTGTTCTCCAGGAGAGAGCAGAGCGGTTGGAGCAGGGCCAGGATCATCCCTTTTGGCTCCAATAAAACTAGTCAGCAAATCTGCTGCTGACTGATCCGCCTCCATCGCTCCTCTCATCCCCTTTCAGCCCTTATATCCCTCCTCTCATCCTTCTCTCCCTTTCCCTCGCTCCTCTCTTCCCTCTCTCACCCCTTTCACTCATCTCCCTATGGCTGAAGCTCTCTGGTTGTCTATGGCTGAAGCTCTCTGGTTGTCTATGGCTGAAGCTCTCTGGTTGTCTATGGCTGAAGCTCTCTTTGGTCGTCTATGGCTGAAGCGCTCTTTGGTCGTCTATGGCTGTAGCTTTCTTTGGTCGTCTATGGCTGAAGCTCTCTTTGGTCGTCTATGGCTGAAGCGCTCTTTGGTCGTCTATGGCTGAAGCGCTCTTTGGTCGTCTATGGCTGAAGCTTTCTTTGGTCGTCTATGGCTGAAGCTCTCTTTGGTCGTCTATGGCTGAAGCTGTCTTTGGTCGTCTATGGCTGAAGCTCTCTTTGGTCGTCTATGGCTGAAGCGCTCTTTGGTCGTCTATGGCTGAAGCTTTCTTTGGTCGTCTATGGCTGAAGCTCTCTTTGGTCGTCTATGGCTGAAGCGCTCTTTGGTCGTCTATGGCTGAAGCTTTCTTTGGTCGTCTATGGCTGAAGCTCTCTTTGGTCGTCTATGGCTGAAGCTCTCTTTGGTCGTCTATGGCTGAAGCGCTCTTTGGTCGTCTATGGCTGAAGCTCTCTTTGGTCGTCTATGGCTGAAGCTTTCTTTGGTCGTCTATGGCTGAAGCTTTCTTTGGTCGTCTATGGCTGAAGCGCTCTTTGGTCGTCTATGGCTGAAGCTCTCTTTGGTCGTCTATGGCTGAAGCTCTCTTTGGTCGTCTATGGCTGAAGCGCTCTTTGGTCGTCTATGGCTGAAGCTTTCTTTGGTCGTTTATGGCTGAAGCTCTCTTTGGTCGTCTATGGCTGAAGCGCTCTTTGGTCGTCTATGGCTGAAGCTTTCTTTGGTCGTCTATGGCTGAAGCTTTCTTTGGTCGTTTATGGCTGAAGCTCTCTTTGGTCGTCTATGGCTGAAGCGCTCTTTGGTCGTCTATGGCTGAAGTGCTCTTTGGTCGTCTATAGCTGAAGCTCTCTTTGGTCGTCTATGGCTGAAGCGCTCTTTGGCTGTCTATGGCTGAAGCGCTCTTTGGTCGTCTATGGCTGAAGCTTTCTTTGGTCGTCTATGGCTGAAGCTCTCTTTGGTCGTCTATGGCTGAAGCTTTCTTTGGTCGTCTATGGCTGAAGCTCTCTTTGGTCGTCTATGGCTGAAGCTTTCTTTGGTCGTCTATGGCTGAAGCTCTCTTTGGTCGTCTATGGCTGAAGCGCTCTTTGGTCGTCTATGGCTGAAGCTTTCTTTGGTCGTCTATGGCTGAAGCTCTCTTTGGTCGTCTATGGCTGAAGCGCTCTTTGGTCGTCTATAGCTGAAGCTCTCTTTGGTCGTCTATGGCTGAAGCTTTCTTTGGTCGTCTATGGCTGAAGCTCTCTTTGGTCGTCTATGGCTGAAGCGCTCTTTGGTCGTCTATGGCTGAAGCTTTCTTTGGTCGTCTATGGCTGAAGCTCTCTTTGGTCGTCTATGGCTGAAGCGCTCTTTGGTCGTCTATGGCTGAAGCTTTCTTTGGTCGTTTATGGCTGAAGCTCTCTTTGGTCGTCTATGGCTGAAGCGCTCTTTGGTCGTCTATGGCTGAAGCTTTCTTTGGTCGTCTATGGCTGAAGCGCTCTTTGGTCGTCTATGGCTGAAGCTCTCTTTGGTCGTCTATGGCTGAAGCTCTCTTTGGTCGTCTATGGCTGAAGCGCTCTTTGGTCGTCTATGGCTGAAGCTTTCTTTGGTCGTTTATGGCTGAAGCTCTCTTTGGTCGTCTATGGCTGAAGCGCTCTTTGGTCGTCTATGGCTGAAGCTTTCTTTGGTCGTCTATGGCTGAAGCTTTCTTTGGTCGTTTATGGCTGAAGCTCTCTTTGGTCGTCTATGGCTGAAGCGCTCTTTGGTCGTCTATGGCTGAAGTGCTCTTTGGTCGTCTATAGCTGAAGCTCTCTTTGGTCGTCTATGGCTGAAGCGCTCTTTGGCTGTCTATGGCTGAAGCGCTCTTTGGTCGTCTATGGCTGAAGCTTTCTTTGGTCGTCTATGGCTGAAGCTCTCTTTGGTCGTCTATGGCTGAAGCTTTCTTTGGTCGTCTATGGCTGAAGCTCTCTTTGGTCGTCTATGGCTGAAGCTTTCTTTGGTCGTCTATGGCTGAAGCTCTCTTTGGTCGTCTATGGCTGAAGCGCTCTTTGGTCGTCTATGGCTGAAGCTTTCTTTGGTCGTCTATGGCTGAAGCTCTCTTTGGTCGTCTATGGCTGAAGCGCTCTTTGGTCGTCTATAGCTGAAGCTCTCTTTGGTCGTCTATGGCTGAAGCTTTCTTTGGTCGTCTATGGCTGAAGCTCTCTTTGGTCGTCTATGGCTGAAGCGCTCTTTGGTCGTCTATGGCTGAAGCTTTCTTTGGTCGTCTATGGCTGAAGCTCTCTTTGGTCGTCTATGGCTGAAGCGCTCTTTGGTCGTCTATGGCTGAAGCTTTCTTTGGTCGTTTATGGCTGAAGCTCTCTTTGGTCGTCTATGGCTGAAGCTTTCTTTGGTCGTCTATGGCTGAAGCTCTCTTTGGTCGTCTATGGCTGAAGCGCTCTTTGGTCGTCTATAGCTGAAGCTCTCTTTGGTCGTCTATGGCTGAAGCTTTCTTTGGTCGTCTATGGCTGAAGCTCTCTTTGGTCGTCTATGGCTGAAGCGCTCTTTGGTCGTCTATGGCTGAAGCTTTCTTTGGTCGTCTATGGCTGAAGCTCTCTTTGGTCGTCTATGGCTGAAGCGCTCTTTGGTCGTCTATGGCTGAAGCTTTCTTTGGTCGTTTATGGCTGAAGCTCTCTTTGGTCGTCTATGGCTGAAGCGCTCTTTGGTCGTCTATGGCTGAAGCGCTCTTTGGTCGTCTATGGCTGAAGCTCTCTTTGGTCGTCTATGGCTGAAGCGCTCTTTGGCTGTCTATGGCTGAAGCGCTCTTTGGCTGTCTATGGCTGAAGCGCTCTTTGGTCGTCTATGGCTGAAGCGCTCTTTGGTCGTCTATGGCTGAAGCGCTCTTTGGTCGTCTATGGCTGAAGCGCTCTTTGGTCGTCTATGGCTGAAGCGCTCTTTGGTCGTCTATAGCTGAAGCTGTCTATGGCTGATGTGCTTGATGGTTTTCCATGGCTCCCTTTGGTTGTCAATGGCTGATGCGCTCGACGGTTGAATATGGATGAGGCTCCCTATGGTTGTCTTTGGCTGCAAGTCTCTATGGTTGTCTATGGCTGAGGCCTTCCTGACACTGAACTCTGGTTGAGAGCAGAGAGTCCTGGAGTGGAGCTCTGTGGCCCAGAGGTGAACCAGCACTGCTCCAGGTCTGGACAGGTCTTGACTTACTCCTGCAGTCTGGAGACAGTATGTCGACAGAGCTGTGCTGTGGAGTGGACCCCTGGATCTTTAAAGAGGGCCATAATTGGACTCTGTGCTTTTTGGAAACGCTTGCTACAGTACTACCTAATGCTGACACCTTTTGTGAGAGGGAGTTACGAAAGAGAGAGAGAGATAGTGGGGTTAATTCTGGGGAAAGATAAAGGTAGAGAGAGGAGTGTGAAAGGGAGGTTTTTCATGGTGTGGGGGAGGCAGGTAGGAAGAGGTAGAGTAGCCTCTTCTCTCAGGACAGCTACAGGACTCCCCCCAGTGTCCCATACTTACTCATTGCCTGACACTGAGAGCCCAGGGATTTTCACCTTTTAGGCACACACATAGCTGCACTCAGAAACTCACACTCTGCATTTACACACCACACCACATGTTTTATTCACATTTAAATCTACACCCGTGTTCTCTCTTTCTCACACACAAACATACACAAACGTACGCTTGCTGCAGCAGGAGTCAAATGGCTCAATGTGTTAAAAGCATTAGGTAAGCACAAATCCAAAAGTGCTTCTCGGGCCGATATCAAGTGTCCTGCTTCATTACAGTGTGGTGTATACATTCAGCTGCATCTCTGTCCCCCTCTCCTCCACCTCCTCTCTACCTCCTCTCCCCCCTCCTCCACCTCCTCTCCCCCTCCTCCACCTCCTCTCACCCTCCTCCACCTCCTGTCCCCCTCTTCCACCTCCTCTCACCCCTCCTCTCCCTCCACCTCCTCTCACCCCTCCACCTCCTCTCACCCCTCCCCTCCTCCACCTCCTCTCACCCCTCCTCTCCCTCCACCTCCTCTCCTCCACCTCCTCTCCCCCTCCTCCACCTCCTCTCCTCCACCTCCTCTCACCACTCCTCCACCTCCTCTCACCCCTCCTCTCCCTCCACCTCCTCTCCCCCTCCTCCACCTCCTCTCACCCTCCTCTCCCTCCACCTCCTCTCCCCTCTCCTCCACCTCCTCTCACCCTCCTCTCCCTCCACCTCCTCTCCCCCTCCTCCACCTCCTCTCACCCTCCTCTCCCTCCACCTCCTCTCCCCCTCCTCCACCTCCTCTCCCCTCCTCCACCTCCTCTCCTCCACCTCCTCTCACCCTCCTCTCCCTCCACCTCCTCTCCCCCCTCCTCCACCTCCTCTCACCCTCCTCTCCCTCCACCTCCTCTCCCCCAGGGGAGCTCTAAAAGGGAGTGGGATGTTTACTGAAGAGTAGATGGGGTATTATTATTTTAAGCGTGTAGGCTTTCGTTGGCGGTGGAGCCTGTCCAATCATAGTGCTGATGTTTGGATGAAAGGTATATAAAAGTACACTTCAAAGCCCTGCAGCGGCCTTAATACGGCCGGACGCTGTTTATCTTTGTGGCACACACGCATATGCACACACACACCCCAAAAAATAAGGAAAGTAATTTCTATCGCAGGATTTAAGAGGAAGGAGAACGAGCGCGGTAGAGGTAAAAGTGCCACCTTTGATATGAGTTTAACAAGAAATCTCTTGTCCAGATTGGTAAAGAGGGGCTTTTTTTTCTTTGGCTATTTTGGGTCTTGATACAGTATTACAGGGGAGGAAGCTGACCAAGGAAATCTTCTGTGTTGACCGTTCTGTGTGAGAGAGAGAGAGAGAGAGATCAAACAGGGTGGGCTCCAACCTGCCGGCTGAGACCGTATACAAAGCCACACCTCAGCACGTGAAGCCAACACAGACCTTTTCTGTGCAGCACAGCACTTGGCGTACCGTCCAGTCTCTAACAGGCAGCGCTAGGATAATGTTAGCGTTAGTCGTTTCTCACACTGTAAGCAGCCTCAGCCTTGTCAGCCACCTGCACACAGGAAAGAGCTGAGGCATAGAGGTCAGGGGTCACATACTAGACCAGAGGAGAAGAGTGAGATAGAAAATAGAGATGACTGTTAAAGCTGGTGAGCCCTGCCAGCCACCTGCACACTGAAACCGTCTGAGGCAGAGGGGTCAGGGGTTAAAGGTCATCAAGGGAAGGTCATCACTGTCTTTGGCTGCCCATGGAGGAATCTCTAATGTAGACTGTGGACAACGAGAGGAGAGTGGGAAGGGGTGAAAGGAAGTGGGGAGGAGTAAAAGAGAGGTGGGTTAGATAGGGGTACAGAGACAGGGTAGTGAGGGGTAAAGAGAGAGAGGATGGAGAAAGTAGGGTAAAGAGCGAAGTTTGAGACTGAGTGGGGAAGCAGGAGAGTTCCCTTTCACACTCGAGTCCTGGTTCTTGTGTAGCAAACTGTTTAAGTGTGGCATTGCTAATCTGGCCTCTCCATTAGTCAAGCCCCAAATCATCCATCAACACGGAGATCTCTCTCACACACATATACCCCAACAGGTTGAGAAAACAACTGTAAGCCCAAACTATCTCAACTCAATCATAAGCCCTCTGACAGGCTGGATTTCTAAACCAGAAGCCCAATAACAGAATAGGCTTTGTGTGATACTCTGCAGAATGCTAAGAGAGAGGAGAGAGCAGTGAGAGAAGTAAAGAGAGCAAAGGGATATCTTGGAGAGAGAGAGCGGGGGGAGAACATTGGAAAAGCCACGGAGGAGTGTTTTTCTAGTGGCCTTTGTGAGTAACGTCCTGTGTTGTCGCGGTGGTGTGTTCCAAACGGCAGGCTGGGGAGTTGGTAGGAGCTGCAGCCTCTCTTCTCAGCTGTCTCGATGGGTGTCATTGACTCCCACCGACACACCAGAAAGAAAAAAAACTACACCCCCAAGACACACACGCACACACACGGCAACCCCCCACAACCTCCCTCCCCTAAAACAGAAAAGGAAAATGGAACTTTAAAAGTGAAGGAAAAGTTTTGGGTAATCACTCTTCGGCTCTTGGTTGTGTGCTCATGCGACCCCCCATAACTCTGGCTGGTTGTAATAGATGAGGATAGCAGAGTGCATGTTTACGAGCGCGAGTGCTGGACTTGGCAGGCCTGAGTGCTCCTTCAGTGTCTCACAGTTCATCACAGCTCAGTGACTGGGCCCTGACTCAACCCGTGTCTCTTACACACAGTTTACATGGGGGGGGGGGGCTGGCTGTCATGCACCCAACCAAACCCCCCACTACCCCATACTGCACCTATCCCTGTTCACCCCCAGCACTCTCTATCCCTAACCTCCCTGGTTTACTGTACCCCTACCTCGTATACCCCTTTGTGGCTGCACAGTATCTGTCTTATTCTTTGAAATTGCGCATTAAGTACAGTCCTACCATATTTTTTTTTGCCATTTACTCAACAATCTGTCTCTCTCTCTCTGTCTTTCTCTCGCTTTCTCTCTGTCTGTCTTTGACGCTCTCTCGCTTTACCTCTCTCTCTCTTTGTCACTCTCTCGCTTTACCTCTCTCTCTCTTTGTCACTGTCTTGCGCTCTCTCTCTTTGTCTCTCTCTCTAGTGGTCGTATGCGTTGGAGAAGCCTAACACTGGCAGTGTGTTCAGCCTGGCCTGGTCGGCAGACGGGACACAGCTCGCGGGGGCTTGTGGGAACGGACACGTCATCTTCGCCCACGTGGTGGAGCAGCGCTGGGAGTGGAGGAGCTTCGAGATCACCCTCACCAAGAGGAGGACCATGCAGGTAGAACACACAGATCACCCTCACCAAGAGGAGGACCATGCAGGTAGAACACACAGATCACCCTCACCAAGAGGAGGACCATGCAGGTAGAACACACAGATCACCCTCACCAAGAGGAGGACCATGCAGGTAGAACACACAGATCACCCTCACCAAGAGGAGGACCGTGCAGGTAGAACACACAGATCACCCTCACCAAGAGGAGGACCGTGCAGGTAGAACACACAGATCACCCTCACCAAGAGGAGGACCGTGCAGGTAGAACACACAGATCACCCTCACCAAGAGGAGGACCATGCAGGTAGAACACACAGATCACCCTCACCAAGAGGAGAACCATGCAGGTAGAACACACAGATCACCCTCACCAAGAGGAGGACCGTGCAGGTAGAACACACAGATCACCCTCACCAAGAGGAGGACCGTGCAGGTAGAACACACAGATCACCCTCACCAAGAGGAGGACCATGCAGGTACGGAGCTGTGAGGGGAACGGCACCTCAGTACCTCCAGGCTCTGATCAGGCCCTACACCCAAACAAGAGCACTGCGTTCATCCACCTCTGGCCTGCTCGCCTCCCTACCACTGAGGAAGTACAGTTCCCGCTCAGCCCAGTCAAAACTGTTCGCTGCTCTGGCCCCCCAATGGTGGAACAACCTCCCTCACGACGCCAGGACAGCGGAGTCAATCACCACCTTCCGGAGACACCTGAAACCCCACCTCTTTAAGGAATACCTAGGATAGGATAAAGTAATCCTTCTCACCCCCCACCCCCCCCCCCTTAAAAGATTTAGATGCACTATTGTAAAGTGGCTGTTCCACTGGATGTCATAAGGTGAACGCACCAATTTGTAAGTCGCTCTGGATAAGAGCGTCTGCTAAATGACTTAAATGTAAATGTAAACACACAGATCACCCTCACCAAGAGGAGGACCGTGCAGGTAGAACACACAGATCACCCTCACCAAGAGGAGGACCATGCAGGTAGAACACACAGATCACCCTCACCAAGAGGAGGACCATGCAGGTGTTTCAGGTTCCTTTTACCATATGCTTGGTTAGCCCTCCAGAAAAAGTATTCATATTTTCTTCTCTTAAGAAGCCAAACAGTCCCCGAGCCTAAATGAATTAATGAGACAGCTAACTGAGGGTGAATGGGCCGGTGTGAGAGGCAGACGCTAGTGAGGCTATTTTAAAGGGCCAGACTATTCCCCAGGCCTGGGTACTTGTGTCTATACATTATGATATAAGCCTCCCAGTGTGGACCAGTGACAATGGCCAGCCTGTATAGCAGCCTCCATCACGGAGTGTGTTTAAACTTCAGAAACCACCAGGTTGCGTTTACACGCGGTCGACACACACACACAGAAACGGACACACACGGACACACACACACACACGTGGCTAAACGCATACGTGCACACTCTCCATAGACAACCCTCACTGAGCACTGTTTGCGTTAACCAAACAAACCTGTGTCTTCAGCCATTTATTTTCAGCCTTACAGGGTTTTTTCTCTCCCTCTCTTTTTTTTTAAAGTGCACATCTGCCAATGGTTTGTGAATCAGGCGGCTAAATTTACCACCTCGCGGTTCATTTTTTTTATTCCTGGTTGTTTGGTGAGTAAATTTGGGTTGTTAGTGGGGGTT